>NC_047120.1:48859383-48969383 GCF_902500255.1 Thalassophryne amazonica | reverse complement strand
ATGTGAGAACGGTGGAGTTGTTAGATGCAAGAGATGGACAAAGACAAGTGATATTATTTAGATGGAAGATTGCAGGCCAAGTGACATTGCTTCAAAAAAACCAAATGCGTCGTCAAGAATGACATCCAGAGAGTCTTAACCTGGTGGGGAGAATGAACAATGAAACTGTCAATAACCAGGTTTGGCTCTCCTCATAGGTCTATGACGAGAACTTCTATTTAATCCCTATTAAATTTGAGAAAGTAATATGAAAATTGGGCTATAATTTCCAGTAAACAGTCAGAAAGTCAAGACAATGGAAGACTGCAAGTTCTGACAATCTGATAGAGGGAGAAGTCATCTGCATAGAAGTGAAACTGAATACCAAATTTCCTGCAGCATCTTTAATGAAGTAGAAAAAAAAACATATTTGATTTTTGTTAGAAGTGGAATGTGTGGATGTTTCGAAATACATTTCCTGTTGACCCACTGATGAAAAAACACTAATAATGTATTATAAAACATTATATTCTGGCGACCCCGAACAAAAAACCAGGAGCAGCCGAATGAACAACATATTCTGTACATTAGTGTACTGGGGTTTGCGTGAATAGAGTTTATTATTCTTGTCACCTCCGAATGCAGCAATAGTCCCCTTGATGTGATTACTGTAGTCGCCCTCAATCCCATAGAGACTCTCGCCAAAGAGGAAGGGTGGACGTGCGATGAGGATGACTCCGGTGAGAGTAAAAATGGTAAAAATACAATCCCAGATAGTACATCTCTCTTTCAGGAAGATGCAGGCCAGCAGAGAGGTAAACACCGGATTACTGAGGGGGTTTGGACAATGGATGATAAGGATTAATAAACTAACCAAAACAAGACAAACAGGAATAAACGTGAAGATGCATTTAAATTAAGACTACTGGGTAGCTGAAAGAAATAACATGTACAAAGGATATGTAAAGGCAGAGAGAAAAAAAATAATGAATAAAACAAATGAGTTATGCAAAGGGAAACGTTTAAATTAACTGAAATTTCAGCAGCAAAATCCTGTGAGAAAACTGTCACTATCTATTCAGTTTCAGTGACACTGGAATTATGTGACACTTGGGCGTACAACATGCTTTAATTCAAACAAGACGTTGGATCCACGTCTGCTGGGAATTTAATTTATTTTTTTGCAATTCCAGAGTTAATACAAGTGTGAGATAAGTACAAAATGTTAACTACAATGTTGAATCCTCTGCCCTCAGTCTTAAAATGACAAAAACATGGGATAAAGTTGTTAATAACTGGGAATTTAAAGAAAATTTGTGTGACACAAAGTTAGGTAAATTGCTAAGAAGAAAAAATGATGAAGATTAAAGAAAACTTGGTATTAAAAAGAGAGTGTCATTTATTTTAAACAGGACACTGATTTTTGATGGTATAACGTCCATAAATCCACTGTCAGTTATGTTCCTTTAAACTCTTACCTGAACATAATGACTGTGGCGTCGGCTAACGACATCTGATGGACGGCGTAGAAGAGCATGATCATGGCGTTGGAACCAAAAAATCCTCGAAGCACAAGATACACCCGTTTATCTGGGGGTCCAAGGAAACCGATCCTGGAGGAACAGAGACATGAGGATGGATGGATGGATGGATGGATGGAAGGATGGATGGATGGAGTGATAAACAGACTTTCTTTCATGGAATTATGGGAGAAAATGCAGGGGCAATGAGGGTGCAGAAATAACTAATGAAGGGCTGGATGAACGCCTGGGTGATAAGATGCACATATGGCTGAATTTAGATACAGTGCCAAAGCCAAGGCAGTGATTGAGCGATGTGCAGTGATAAGTGGATGTCTGAAGGGAGGCTGAAAACACAGGAGGGGAAGCGGGTTTGGTGGTGTTAGATTAATCTTAAAAGATCCAGATAGAAAGAAAGGCTGCATGAGTAAATAACAGTGCCACTAAAGTCTGGCATGTTGCACAATGTTCCTGCTTCCTGTGAAATTAATTATGTATTATGAAATGCATCCAGCTTGTCCAGGCAACATTCATTCATCTTTGCACATTTAACTTCAATTTAGTGCAGGTGTATAATTATTACGGCTGCCCTGAGACTTAGCAAGTTGCTACCGAGGAGCACTGGTGGGCTAATTAGCTAACAGCTAATTATAAAAAGCTAACTTCTTAATTCGCAGTTTAGCTTTTCAGATAACTTTGAAAACCATTAGCAGACCAGTTAGCTTCCACTAAATTTAGTTCCACTAATTTTATGCAAGCTAACATTTTTATAACAACATTTAACATTTAAAAATGTTTGTAAATGTTAAAATCATACATGTTTTTCCTGCTGGAGCTAATGCACTAATCCAGTAAGTGACGCTAACACATCACGTGAATGGAACAAGCATCACCTACTCATTACAATTATATTATTATCAGGAAAATATTGTCTTTTCCTTGCTTTGTTTTCAGATCTTCAACATTTTATTTGCCAAGGCTTTTCGTCTGTCTGTGCTCAGCATAAGTCCAGTGCTATTACTGCCAAGGTCTTCAAATTCACAGGGAACATTCTTGGGACACAGACCTTGGACAAGTTCAAAGATGGCTAACCTGGACCTATTCTAAGAAGTTAAAATGTCACATTCTGCTCTTGTTTTTATGGTATGATTTCGCAGAGTTTAGCGTGATGATCTCGCGGACATTAGCGTGGTGATGTCACTTCCTGGTGCTGCTAGCTGCTAACTTTGCTTTGTTTCTGGCTTGAAATAACACCTCTCTCATATATTATGTAAAAGCTAGCAAGAAATAAACACTTCTAAAACTGAAAATGATGTTTTTGTAACCTGATAACACCTCTGGAAGTACTTACAAAACATTTAGCGGATGTTAGCGTGATGTAGTCACAGGCTGGTAGCTAGCTGCAAGACTCTATTTTGTTTGTGTGTAAATATAACCTCTTTGTCATATATGATATAAAAGCTAGCAAGAAATAAACACTTCTAAAACTGAAAACACTGTTTTTGGAACCTAATAACACCTATGGAGTGATTTATAAGCCATTTAGCAGATGTTATCATAAAACTGCTAACTCAAAGCTAACTTCCTATGGAGTTAAATTCGTCTCATTAAGACCTGCAAATGCACAGAGGCTGATCTGCAAATACTCCTTGATTTGCACAACTTCTGCTCGTCAAAAGCTCATGTAAACACACACACAAAGCCTTCTGCAGACGCCGCTAAAATGCAAATATTGTTTCTGATTGCTTGATAGATAGACAGGCTTTATTGAACATGTATAAATTGTATGTAAGACAACTGGATCTTAATAATTAATTAAACAACTGCAAATTATAAAGAACACAATGCTCATACGGTCGAGGGTATTTTAGCATTGCTTTATTTATTTATTTATTTATTGTTTGGGTTTCTGTATACTTACTTTTACTGTGACAAATATGAAAGTTCCACATAGCTACATACTCTGTTTTCATATTTGGCCATATTTTACACTGAATAAATTTAGTACAGTCTATTCATAAGGTACCTAATGAACAAAAATATTTACTGAGTTTTATGGTTTCTGACAAATATTTTAGCTTTAGTAACAATTAACACAATCAGATTCAGGGTAATACTTATTTAATGGACTTATACAGAGCTCCAAGAAAGGTTTCTCAAAGCCAGTTGTAAAGCGGCACTAATTTTTATGATAATTATTTATTTATTTTGGGCAACATGTTGGCTTCATGGTTAGTTCAACACCCAAACATTCAAATTATTTCTACACACACCCGAGGAAACAGACTTAAGGTTACGAGCACAATGCCCAACTCATGAGAGTACAATAAAATGACATGTATTAAGTGTATATAGATGTTATAGATTCAAGACATTTGACAACATTATTTGGATGGGAAAAGTTTCCCTCTTTTATTATGAGAACTGAAGAAAGGGGAATTATACACAGTCTTGACTCACAATATTTTGATGTCTTTTCCTTGTTTGAGCAGTGATATCTGCTACAACTGACTTGGCATGGCATGATGTCACAGTGAGAAGGGATTTGCACTTTTTTCCTTGTATGTGTGCATGTAATTCAAACACAACAGCTAAATGATGGTTTTGTAAATGCAGACTGTGAGTCACTCTAGCTACTAATTACACCATTGAGAGTGTTTGTGAATCTTTATTTTGGGATTAAATGTGAGATCACTTCATAACAATGTAAAACAGTTCAAGTATTGTGTATATATTTATTCTGAAATGTGTAAAAAGGACTACAAACATGAAACTTTATGTAATCAGTTCATGGTTTAGCCACAGTAGCATTTCACAAAGCTTAAACTTGGCCACTACAACTATCAGAAAGTATCAGCATATTATGTGAGAAATGTTTGTTAATTCAGCTATACCTCTGAGGTGCTTGGACAATTTCCACTAAACTTTCTGTGTGCATGTTGGCTGAGCCCAGAAGTTAAGGGGTTTATTTTGGCAAAGGTCATAGTCATTAGGGTCAAAATCTTGACCATTCCCTGACTCCTCCTAAACCCTTGGGCTGTTTTCCACCAAATGTGTAGATGACAGTCAACCCCAAAACTTCCCTTGAAGGGTTTGTTTTGGTAAAGGTCAAGGCCACTTAGTCAAAGGTCAAATATGATTTTTCACTCTGTTGTCCACCAAACTTGGCACACATATGCTCTGGAACTGCTGACGCGAGATCAAATGTGCCAAAGCAGCAATTGGGGTCCAAGTTCCAAATTTTAAGTTTCTCACTTTGACCTGTTACTCCACCCTCAGGGGAAGGAGGAGTAACGGGAAGACAGAGAACGGGAATGAGATATCTAGTATTTATATGTGTGTATTTATATTTATATTTGCAAACTGTTTTTTCTTTTTACTTTCACTTTTAATACTCTGTGTGCTTCTTATCCTGTGTGCTGCTATACAATGCTGCTATACAATGCTATGGAGGTGGGTCACTGTCTGCGTGTTGATCTACTCCTCCCTGGTCCTTTTGATGATTTCTACCAAACTTGGAATGTTAGTCAAGGTTGGCCCCAAACTACCCTTACCCCCTTAACGCCTATTGTCACATATATGCTACAATATTTGACTCAAATATGCAACATACCAAATTGACCAGTATGCCTGTTGTCGCAAATTTGCAACATACCATTATTATTATTATAACATTATAACATAAATTATTACCAAAATACCGAAATTACTATTTATTTTTTGTGCAAAAGTGTAATTAATAATCTCAACATTATTTACCATCTACTTAAAGGCAAAAACACACACAAAACATTATTTTTTATATACAGCTATATAAATTCAGGCGTTAAGGGGTTAAAGAGTTCATTTTGGCAAAGGTCGAGATCTTATATTTTGAACCCGATTTGGACCAAATGTGTCATTCTCTTAGGTATATTCCAGAACTGCCCTGGCAGAGTCAGCCAGAGGTCAGTCATTTGGATGAAGGTCAAGATAACTGAATCAGATGTCAGATTGTTGTTGCCCTTATGGTCTTCATGCCCATAGCTATTGTTGCCTAGTATCTTCAAAGTACAGGTTCTGGAAATTAAAACTTTAATATTTCTCCAATGAGCTTACTTGTGGTAGATGAGAAGCGGCATAACGAAAAACATCTGGAAGAAGCAGCGCATGGCGCTGATCAATATGGGACTGAGGCCATCAATGGTTTTCACCATGAGAGAAACGATGGAGAAGAAAACTGTTGCTACAAAGGCATAAAACAAACCGAGGCCTGGACAATGCTTTGGTGTCTCTGAGCCTATGGAGACAACAGAGAGAAATGGGGGTGGGGGGAAGAATGGTGAAAGAAAAATTAATATAAGGTGTGAATAAGAATAGTAACAAAGGAACAACAAAAAAATATTCGAATATCTCAGGGTGTAATGTGTGTAAACCCTGCCTGTGGAAAAATAAACTGATACGGATGCAGAGATTTCATTTCAGCCAAAGGTTATTCTGGCGTCCTTCCTTCTATCTGCTCACAGTTTGCTGTGTTTTGGTTTTGTTTGTTTTTTTCTAAGGTATATCAAATGTATTTTTCTAACCTTGATCATGGCTTAATATGATGAAATACAGTCCGTCTAATCCCTCCAACCATCCGCACATAAGAGAGAGATCAGAACGTTTGTTGTGTGACAGTTTTCTTTTTTGCCTGCTCAGGTAACAGTGCCTGGATGGCAAAAATGTAGATGAGCATGTGAGTGAATGTGTCCATCACAGCCAGCTTTTGCAAGCAATAACTCAAAAAGAATAAATACTATAACCTTGTAACTCACAAAATCAAAAGGGCACATCATGAGGATGAAGTGATGAGTTGCACCTTTTTTCTCGATATCTGATCTTTAATTTGAGATTTTTGTGCATTGTTGTTATGTCCTTTCTATGTTACTAGTATTTATTCTTTCATTATTGGAGTTTACTTTGTTTATTACTTTGATTCCTGGGAAAGCCCTATAGAAATAGGTATTATACAGTAATTACTATTATTAGAGCCCAACTGAATTTTTGGGGGCCGATATGATACCAACATTAGGGAATACAACATTTCTGATATCGATATTGATGATACTGATGTTGATATATACATAAAAAAGCAATTACTCCTAACATTTCATTATCAAGCCCTTATGACAAAGAAATGTAATTGAGGCTTGATGTTTTACATTTTAAAAATCAACTTTATTATAAATAACTATGAATATAGCCAACAACCAACCAACATACAGCATGCCATCTTCAATGAAATGGCAGTTGCCGTGTCACATCTCTGAGCATTTCCATAAAATAGACCATTTATTTAGTCCACGCCTACCTGGTGGCACAGCAACCACTTGTCTCTTGCCACTGTCAAACATTTTCTAATTGAAAATGAATTGCAGCTGGTTGTTTTGCCTCTGTCTTTTAGCATGACCAAGGAGTGATGGGGGACCCAGCCATGCTTGAGTGAGAGAGAGACAGTGGTACATCTTCTGTTGAACAAAGTACATAATGACACCATTTCCCACATCCAAAGTCTTTTTCTGTATTGTGTATTCTGTAAAACAAAGGTTTTAACTTCGGCAGAAATAATGCTGATACCGATATGTTGGTGAAAGGCTCAAATTGGCAGATTATCCTTATTTATCGGTTCTAGCTATTATGATTTTTTAGTATACATGATGCCCTGTGCAAAGGTAAGTCACAGGGCATCCAAAACTAGCAACCACAGCTTATATTCTGGAAAATACTGTGTATTTTCTTTATTATTATTATTATTATTATTACTGAATGGGGGAGCAGTAATGCTCTAGTGGTTAAAGCAGGGGGAATGAGACCAGATGATTCTCAGTTCAAATCCCTGTCAGACTGGAAAACCACTGAGTTCTTGGGCAAGTTCTTTAATCCCTAAATTAAATCCCCGGTGTGCAGTAGAGCACCTTGGATGATAACATGCTGACATCAATGTGTGTGTGTGTATGCGGGCGCGTGTGTGTGAGAATGTGAAGCGTCATTGTAAAGCACTTTGAATTTCTGATTCAGATGTGAAAGTACTACATAAATGCAGTCTATGTACCAAATTATGCAGCCCACGTATTCTGAAAAAAATGTGAATCCCATTACACAAAGTTTCTGAGCAGACACTTTTCCACAGACAAAAATATTTTTTGTTCACTTGTGAGCAAGATCTGTATTTTTTTAATTAGGTACAAAAGGAACAAAGGGAATGCAGAGAAGATTTCTCCTTGAGCACTCCTAAAATTTGCAAATCCTGTCTCTTTGTCACACTGCATTTCACCAGAGGGTGGGACCTTCTACAATTTCACTCCTTTTAGTAAGACGGGCAAATACTCAATGACCTACATACAAGAATATCATGTAAAAAAAAATGCACAGAAAGTTTTCTGTAAACTTCCCTCCATCTCATTTCTTAATTATTGGAGCAGCTAAAAGTAAAATGTGAAGAAATGACCTTCAGAAAAGTAACTGAGATGCATTTTCAACAAATTTTCATTAAGCATTTAGCACCTTTTCCACTCTTTTCAAAAATTTTATATTGAATATATTGCGTGTTTATAGACAAGACATCTGACAATGTTCTTTTGAGTTGTCTCTCTCAAAAATGTTTTTAAAAATAATTTCAATCCATATTATTGCTAAAAAGTTAAATAAAAATTTGCAAAAGATAAATTGATAAAGAAAATAATCATTAGTTGGTGTCCTTTTAATAAAAAAGTAATGTCTTTGGTAAAAGTGCAGTCAATTCCTTATTTTTAGGATGATGAAAATATTTAACTGTCTTTCATCAGCCTGAGGTAAAGCAGCTCCACGTGTAGTAAACAGTAATGTAGAAAACAATGCATTCCTACAGCGTAACACGCATACATACAACATGGCTAAACTGATTTTTAGTCAAATACTATGTTGTTTCATAGTTACTTTTAGGCATAAAGAGGGTTTGATTAAAGCACACCACTGGTTCATTCACAACATTCTTTCCTCATGATTTATTTCCTCATGACACAGTACACTACAGTATTCAACCAGGATGTCAGACAACCTTTACGACATAAAGTTGGTTATAAAAATTATTATGCCTGTCTGACTGATATTAACACAAAGGGAGACTGGGATTGTTTCTCACAGATTTTACTTTTGTTTTATTTTTTAAACACAACAATAAACATAGTTTTGGAAAACGCATGAAACTAAGAAAAAGCTCTCATCAAATTCACGCTGATTAAGATATACACTCAGCGGCCACTTTATTAAGTACGCTTCACTAGTACCAGGTTGGACCCCCTTTTGCCTTCAGGACAGCATTAATTATTCATGGCACAGGTTAAACAAGGTGTTGGAAACATTATTTTTCTACTCTTTCACAACGGGTTAGCCAACCAACTGTGATGGTCTAGTGGTTAAGGTGTTGGGCTTGAGACCAGAAGTTCCTCGGATCAAATCCCCGCCTGACTGGGTGGGGATTCACTAAGGGCCCTTGGGCAAGGTCCGTAATCCCCTATTGCTCCCGGTGTGTAGTGAGCGCCTTGTATGGCAGCACCCTGACATCGGGGTGAATGTGAGGCATAATTGTAAAGCGCTTTGAGCGTCTGATGCAGATGGAAAAGCGCTACATAAATGCAGTCCATTTACCATGTAAGCAGATATTTCTTTAAAAATAGTGCCGTGTTTAAAGGCGTGGTTTTTGTCACTACAGGTGGCACAGAGAACTTTCCTGGCTCCTGGGTAAGCTGCAAAACAAGCAAACTCGTCATCTAATCCGACCCCGTGACAAACAACCCCCGTCTCCCCTACTGTGTATCGGTTAAAGGCGCGCACGTGACTCCAGCAGCCTAATCGCTGATAACGGTGTTATATAATGTTAAAGCGTTTCGTTATTTCTGCTCTTTATCGCTACGTCTCAACATCATCTTCTCTCCGTGATAAAGTTCACGACTCGAGTGGGTGTTGTGAGAAGTTGTGGGCTCGCGCCGCTACCTGGTGTCCGCGCGCAGGATGCGGGCTTCTTCTTCCTGCCGCACGCGGGCAGGCACAGCGCTTCCGCCCCGCTCTGAGGCGCTGAACTGTCGCTGTCTTTGTCCTCCTCCTCCACAGCATCTTCAGGCGACCACCGTAGGTGAGCTGTCTCTGCTGCGTCCTCGTCCAGGTCGTGCGTGTGGTTTTTGTCGAACGCTACGGCGACGAAGCCGTCCCGCTCCCCGCGCGCCGCGTGGGTCCGCTCCGTGAAGTCGCCCATGATAAAACAGTGTGACGGCTTTTAATGTCCACCATGCCGTGGACACGGTGCCGTCCTCGTCCGTGTCCCAGAAGGAGAAACAAGCCGAGGTTAATGAGTAACCTCGGTGGCGCTGGTTACGTTACCCACATGAGGGCAGAACTGAACCGGCACCAAACTCTCTCCAAGAACTCAAACACGACCCAGAGCTTCCGCCCACTGTGGGGTATTACCACACACTGTTAAAGGACAAGTTCACCTTTACTTAATAGATTTATTTAAACATTCCGAGTCATTCTCTGAGTTGTACTCTTTGATAACTGCATGTATGACCACAGGCGGCAGAAGAAAATTTTACCGGGAGGGTGGGGGGGGCTGTGTGACATTTTTCACCCACTATTAAAAAAAATTCTAATATGACAATTCTGTTGTTTCTATTTTAAAAACATGGCAATGTGACTAACAGCACAATTAATAAAAAAAAAAAAAAACAGCAAAATTCAATCATTCATTTCTATACCTGTTTACTCCAGTTAAGGGTCACGGGGGGGGCTGGAGCCTATCCCTGCAGTCACAGGGCAAGAGGTTGGGTACACCCTGGACAGGACTCCAGTCTACATGTAATATTCTTTGTACAAATACAGTAGAAATATATTCCGAATATTCGCCAAGTATCTTCAAAAGAATACAAGGAATTTGACTCGTGGTTTGAACTGTACTCTCTCTGTACAAGCACGTATAAACACTAAATAATTCACAATAAATATGTTCAATAAAAATGTGTAAAGGAGAAACAGACAGATAGATTGAAGTTGTACATGAGGTATGAATTAGTGAGTTTTATGGCAGGTTAGTTTGTTCATCAGTGTGACGGCCTGTGGAAAGAAACTGATCCCGTGTCTCGTTTTGACCAACAGAGCTCTGTAGCATTGACCACAGGGGAGGAGTTTATAGCAATATGATATACAATTCATCATATTTTCAAAGTAGTTTCCTGTTGTGGTGCAAATAGCAAGTGTGCCTGCCTCCTAAACAAAATATCCCAGGTTCGAGGTTGCCCAAGGTAGTTATACAGCTGGAGTTGTGTTAGAAATAGTTTAAAAAAACAAAAAAAACAATGATAAGGTTAATTTAGGAGAAAAATGCTGTTGGATTTACTGGTTTGAAATGTAAATTTTTGTAAATTACAGCAGCTTTATGTTGTAAAATGTACTTGTTCTGTAAAGAAATGTACGTAGTTTGACTGTATTTTTAACAGAATTATTCTTGCAACCACAACTGCTGTTTTTTTTAACTGTAAGAACAACAGATTTTTTTTTTTTTTACATTGTAGACTCAAGATGTTTTTGGTCGTAATCTTTTCTTCCAGGGCTATCAAACTGAAAGCACTGTGCAATGCTGTGGGCACCACGCCGCAAATCTGAGCAGGCCGTAGACCTTACAGTACAGATATTTGCCCATTTCATCCCATGGGTGATGTATATAATGTGAACTATTGTCTCTATCATATCTCTATATAATACAGGCAGCTGTGGCTTTTTGTGGTGCGCAGTAATGCGTAATTGCACGCATCAGGCTCGAACTGTTGTGCCAGGCCATGACAGCATTAATAAACATGAATCTCACCTCCAACAACGGTCCAGGGGTGTTTCACAGCATGGACGTTGGTGTGGACCCAGGACCGCAGCCTGTGGTTAAGATCCTCTCACCGGGCTGCTGTGTGCTGCAAAAATAATCCCATGTGATAATCCAACCATCGCAGTGTCCAGAGTTGCATTGTGCTGCTGGCTTGAATTGCTGGCTGTCTGAGTGGTGTCCAAAAAATGAGGTGGGCTTCATAGATAATTGGCAAAGCTTCTGGGGAAAACCTGGTCTTGTTAGGAGAGACGGCATCCATCCCACTTTGGATGGAGCAGCTCTCATTTTTAGAAATCTGGCCAATTTTCTTAAATCCTCCAAACCGTGACTATCCAGGGTTGGGACCAGGAAGCAGAGTTGTAGTCTTACACACCTCTCTGCAGCTTCTCTCCCCCTGCCATCCCCTCATTACCCCATCCCCGTAGAGACGGTGCCTGCTCCCAGACTACCAATAACCAGCAAAAATCTATTTAAGCATAAAAATTCAAAAAGAAAAAATAATATAGCACCTTTAACTGCACCACAGACTAAAACAGTTAAATGTGGTCTATTAAACATTAGGTCTCTCTCTTCTAAGTCCCTGTTGGTAAATGATATAATAATTGATCAACATATTGATTTATTCTGCCTTACAGAAACCTGGTTACAGCAGGATGAATATGTTAGTTTAAATGAGTCAACACCCCCGAGTCACACTAACTGTCAGAATGCTCGTAGCACGGGCCGGGGCGGAGGATTAGCAGCAATCTTCCATTCCACCTTATTAATTAATCAAAAACCCAGACAGAGCTTTAATTCATTTGAAAGCTTGACTCTTAGTCTTGTCCATCCAAATTGGAAGTCCCAAAAAACAGTTTTATTTGTTATTATCTATCGTCCACCTGGTCATTACTGTGAGTTTCTCTGTGAATTTTCAGACCTTTTGTCTGACTTAGTGCTTAGCTCAGATAAGATAATTATAGTGGGCGATTTTAACATCCACACAGATGCTGAGAATGACAGCCTCAACACTGCATTTAATCTATTATTAGACTCTATTGGCTTTGCTCAAAAAGTAAATGAGTCCACCCACCACTTTAATCATATCTTAGATCTTGTTCTGACTTATGGTATGGAAATAGAAGACTTAACAGTATTCCCTGAAAACTCCCTTCTGTCTGATCATTTCTTAATAACATTTACATTTACTCTGATGGACTACCCAGCAGTGGGGAATAAGTTTCATTACACTAGAAGTCTTTCAGAAAGCGCTGTAACTAGGTTTAAGGATATGATTCCTTCTTTATGTTCTCTAATGCCATATACCAACACAGTGCAGAGTAGCTACCTAAACTCTGTAAGTGAGATAGATTATCTCGTCAATAGTTTTACATCCTCATTGAAGACAACTTTGGATGCTGTAGCTCCTCTAAAAAAGAGAGCTTTAAATCAGAAGTGCCTGACTCCGTGGTATAACTCACAAACTCGTAGCTTAAAGCAGATAACCCGTACGTTGGAGAGGAAATGGCGTCTCACTAATTTAGAAGATCTTCACTTAGCCTGGAAAAAGAGTCTGTTGCTCTATAAAAAAGCCCTCCGTAAAGCTAGGACATCTTTCTACTCATCACTAATTCAAGAAAATAAGAACAACCCCAGGTTTCTTTTCAGCACTGTAGCCAGGCTGACAAAGAGTCAGAGCTCTATTGAGCTGAGTATTCCATTAACTTTAACTAGTAATGACTTCATGACTTTCTTTGCTAACAAAATTTTAACTATTAGAGAAAAAAAATTACTCATAACCATCCCAAAGACGTATCGTTATCTTTGGCTGCTTTCAGTGATGCCGGTATTTGGTTAGACTCTTTCTCTCCGATTGTTCTGTCTGAGTTATTTTCATTAGTTACTTGATCCAAACCATCAACATGTTTATTAGACCCCATTCCTACCAGGCTGCTCAAGGAAGCCCTACCATTATTTAATGCTTCGATCTTAAATATGATCAATCTATCTTTGTTAGTTGGCTATGTACCACAGGCTTTTAAGGTGGCAGTAATTAAACCATTACTTAAAAAGCCATCACTTGACCCAGCTATCTTAGCTAATTATAGGCCAATCTCCAACCTTCCTTTTCTCTCAAAAATTCTTGAAAGGGTAGTTGTAAAACAGCTAACTGATCATCTGCAGAGGAATGGTCTATTTGAAGAGTTTCAGTCAGGTTTTAGAATTCATCATAGTACAGAAACAGCATTAGTGAAGGTTACAAATGATCTTCTTATGGCCTCGGACAGTGGACTCATCTCTGTGCTTGTTCTGTTAGACCTCAGTGCTGCTTTTGATACTGTTGACCATAAAATTTTAGTACAGAGATTAGAGCATGCCATAGGTATTAAAGGCACTGCGCTGCGGTGGTTTGAATCATATTTGTCTAATAGATTACAATTTGTTCATGTAAATGGGGAATCTTCTTCACAGACTAAAGTTAATTATGGAGTTCCACAAGGTTCTGTGCTAGGACCAATTTTATTCACTTTATACATGCTTCCCTTAGGCAGTATTATTAGACGGTATTGCTTAAATTTTCATTGTTACGCAGATGATTCCCAGCTTTATCTATCCATGAAGCCAGAGGACACACACCAATTAGCTAAACTGCAGGATTGTCTTACAGACATAAAGACATGGATGACCTCTAATTTCCTGCTTTTAAACTCAGATAAAACTGAAGTTATTGTACTTGGCCCCACAAATCTTATAAACATGGTGTCTAACCAGATCCTTACTCTGGATGGCATTACCCTGACCTGTAGTAATACTGTGAGAAATCTTGGAGTCATTTTTGATCAGGATATGTCATTCAAAGCGCATATTAAACAAATATGTAGGACTGCTTTTTTGCATTTACGCAATATCTCTAAAATCAGAAAGGTCTTGTCTCAGAGTGATGCTGAAAAACTAATTCATGCATTTATTTCCTCTAGGCTGGACTATTGTAATTCATTATTATCAGGTTGTCCTAAAAGTTCCCTAAAAAGCCTTCAGTTAATTCAAAATGCTGCAGCTAGTGTACTGACGGGGACTAGAAGGAGAGAGCATATCTCACCCATATTGGGTGAGATATGCTTTCAGGCTCCTCTCCTGTGGAACCAGCTCCCAATTCAGATCAGGGAGACAGACACCCTCTCTACTTTTAAGATTAGGCTTAAAACTTTCCTTTTTGCTAAAGCTTATAGTTAGGGCTGGATCAGGTGACCCTGAACCATCCCTTAGTTATGCTGCTATAGACGTAGACTGCTGGGGGGTTCCCATGATGCACTGTTTCTTTCTCTTTTTGCTCTGTATGCACCACTCTGCATTTAATCATTAGTGATCGATCTCTGCTCCCCTCCACAGCATGTCTTTTTCCTGGTTCTTTCCCTCAGCCCCAACCAGTCCCAGCAGAAGACTGCCCCTCCCTGAGCCTGGTTCTGCTGGAGGTTTGTTCCTGTTAAAAGGGAGTTTTTCCTTCCCACTGTAGCCAAGTGCTTGCTCACAGGGGGTCGTTTTGACCGTTGGGGTTTTACATAATTATTGTATGGCCTTGCCTTACAATATAAAGCGCCTTGGGGCAACTGTTTGTTGTGATTTGGCGCTATATAAAAAAATTGATTGATTTGATTGATTGAAGTGAGCCAAAACACATAAAAAAGAAAATAAAGTTCCCTGGAAAGGATCCATCTGATGCATAGGACTGCTTGGCTTACTGCCAGCAAACTTTCAGCAAAGCTGTCCAGTGGCACGCGCGTGCACATGCCTCCCCCCCTCCCCCTGCTCACGCTTAGTGGCCCATGCAGTGCTATGCATTCACACACATAGACATGCACACACACACAGAGACACACGGCTAAGTGATAATTTCATGTGCGTGGGGCACGTGCACATGAGGAACACAGTGCTCATGCAGCGTTATGCATACATACACACACACAGACACACTGCTGGGTGATAATTTCAGCCCTGCGTGTGTGTACGTGGCGCATATGCACCCCATTCACGTGCGTGTGAGGAACACAGCGATCCCTCCCACTGTGGCCCCGTGTTTTCCATCCAGATCTTTGTACATCTGGCAGTCTGCAGTGCCTTTTATGGCCGTCTGACAGCAGTCTGTGTAATCTACCTGTTGTCTACATGCACTGTGGATGCCATCGTGCAGGTGTGTACGAGGTAATCTGGATGCATTCTGACACTGCTGACCACGCCTCTTTTCCTCCCGACTACGTCGGATTATGGCAATATTTGCTGTGTTGGGAATGGTTCCTGCACACTCTGGCTATGTGTGACAGGGGCTTAAAGTTTTACCATCGATAATCAGCTGAATACTCAGTCATCTTTCACCTGTCCAGTGGTTTACAAAAAGTGGTTTACTCTGTTTCATACTGCTTCATCCAGTAACACTATTTGGCCTGTTAGCCCGAGGTGGTATTTGAGTTCTAAATTAATAATACGCCGATTAAGTTCATTTTTGTTCTGAGTGTCAAAAAGAAAGAAAGAATTTGGGCCTATAGGTTGGAAAACGTCAGTGTTGCGAAGCCTTTAAAATTTTTATTTATTTATTTATTTATTTATTTTTTGCAGAGATGTCAACTGTGTCAGCCTTTACTCACTTTACTTTGCTGTAACATTAAAACAATGAGTAAAATAATAATAATAACAACAACTTTATTCATATACAGGGATTAAAGTTCTCGATCACTGACAGTTTTCTGTCAATTGGGCTGCCAAAAGGCAGCGTTCACACTAGTAAGTAAGTAAAGTTTATTTGAATAGCACCTTTCAAGACAAAATCACAAAGTGCTTCACATGAATTTAAGAACACAGAAATAGAAATGCAGAAAGTAAAAGCAGCAATAACATGAAACTAGTTAAAAGCAAGTCTGTACAAATAGGTCTTGAGCTTCTCCTTAAAAGTTCCAACAGTCTAAATGTAGTTGTAGTGGCCAGTGTTGTATAGTAATGAAGTAAAAATACTTCATTACTGTACTTAAGTATGTTTTGGGAGACTTTGTACTTTACTTGAGTTTTTTTTAATTCAGCTTACTTTCACTTTTACTTAACTACATTTCCGACCTTAAACTTCTACTCTGATACATTTTCTATGCGCCATGCCGTTACTCATTCCAAAAAAAAAAAAAAAAAACACGCACACACACACGAAAAAAGTCATGTTTTCACCCAGAGACACCACTGATTACGAGTGACTGCAACAAAGTCAGGCCGATTTGTCATGACGCATGTCTGCTAGGCTTTTTTGCAGTTGTGCACTTGGGGGGTATTTGTCAGGAAAATGGTAATTTCTCTACATTAATTACAGACCTGCAGTGGGTCTGTAATCAACTTTTCTGTAGTGCGGCTTTGCTTTGAACCTTGAACCAGTCAAAGCAGTGATTCGCAGGTCGAAGCAGTGCTTCGATCTACGATTTGTGGATTTTATTTCGCTTTATCCTAATTTTTTCCTGCTAAAACCCTGAAGAGCACATGTCTGTGAGTAATATTTAATATTTTTATGTTAAACCGACCTGTTATGGTCTTCTGAAACAGTTGATAGATGTATTTTATAACTTAAAAACGGGACCGATGCTAACGCGTTAGCATGCCTATGGTGTTTTCAGTGTTAAAGTTAGCATTAAGCTGTTCGCATCAGCACGTTTGTGTTGATTTGTGTTCGTTGTCGTAAAAGAGTCAAATTGTAATTTTTTTAAATTTATTTTTATTCATATATTATAGCAACAACAATAATAGTCTACATAATAGACAATAATAGTCAATAATAATAGACTAATAATGTTACAATACAATTTTAGAGAAAGAGACAAAAAGAACCTAATGAAACAAAACACAACAGAAAAGATAAAACCATGTAACAATGAAAATAAATACAGATAGAAGTAAATAACTGTTTCCTGTGAACACCTAGTGTGTAGCCTACTCTCGTTTAGGTTTTGAAACCTTGTTTCTGAAGTGTTTTTGTGTGATGTGCACAATTTTCAGTATTTTGACTAATACTACCAGTCATTTACAAGCCTAGATAAACTTTTATATATAAAAAATCAGTCCGTTTTTGATTATTAACATTTACTTGTACTTTTACTTTCAATACTTGAGTACATTTAGTTGTACATTACTTGTCATACTTAAGTACAATAAATACTAGATACTTTAAGACTTTTACTTGAGTAGCATTTCAATCGGTTACTTGAACTTCTACCAAAGTCATTTTTTAAATGGGTATCTGTACTTTTACTTAAGTGTGATTTTGCGGTACTTTATACAACACTGTTAGTGGCAGTGCATTCCACAGTTTGGGTGCCACAACCTCAGTCTCCTCTGGTCTTCAGCCTTGACCTTGGTACAACAGGCTCTGGTCCGAGGACCTCAGAGACCTGCTTATCACATAAGGGTGCAAGAGTTCACTGATGTAAAGTGGCATTTGACTGTGCAGAGCTGTAAAAGTCATCACCAATAGTTTAAATTGCAGCCTGAACCGAACTGGGAGCCAATGCAAAGAGGACAGAATGGGTGTTAACATGAGACCACTTAGATGACCTTGTAAGAAGCCTTGCAGCCGCATTCTGGACCATTTGTAGGTGGTCCAGTGAAGACTGTGGCTGAGGAACAGCAAAGTACAGCAATCAACATCTGAAGAGATAAAGGCATGAATGATCTGTTCCAGCTCAGCTCGAGACACAGTGTTTCTAATGCAGGCAATGTTCCGTAAATGAAAGAAGCATGATTGCACAAGACTGGTAACGCGTGTCAAATTTGAGAGCCTGGTCAAATGTAACACCCACATCTCTGAACAAAAGAGGACAGCGAGCCTGAGGGAACAAACTCCTCAGGGGCACAAACAAGGGCTTCAGTTTTTGATGTATTAAGTGACAAATAGTTAGCAGCCATCCAGTTGTTTATGACATTAATACAGTTCTGAAGAACAGATACCTCAGAAACATTTTGTGGAAAAAAGTACAGTTGTATGTCATCTGCATAACAATGACATGAGACATTATTAAGAGACACTTTTGAGTCTGGTCTGCATGAGGTTTCTTCCTCAGATCATCAGAGGGAGCTTTTCCTTACCACCATCACCTGTGTGCTTGCTCTGGGGGTTGGTAAGGTTAGACCTTACTTGTGTGAAGTGCCTTGAGGCAACTTTGTTGTGATTGGGCGCTAAATAAATATAATAAGTAAAATTTAATTTAAATTAAATTAATTAAATCCAGTGGTGGGCACAGTTCCACTAATCTGCTAACCTCCTATTATCAAAGCTGTTGTTTTCATTATCAGATTAGCTTTTCCAATAACTTTGATAACCATCATTGGACCAATTATCTTCTGAGAAGTTTTGGTCAGATAATTTTTAGTAGAGCTGAAACAACTAATTGATTAAAATCGATTATTAAAATAGTTGTCAACAAATTTAGTCATTGATTAGTTGCTAAATAACTTTGTTTTTACTGCAGATGTTTAGTTTCTTCCATATAATCATATAGTATAACCGAGCTTTGCTTTGAATCTTGAACCAATGAAGGAGTGCTTCGAGCTGCTGTCTCGTTGGTTTCATTTGTTTTATTTCGCTTTATCTTAATTTTTCTACACTAAAACCCTAAAGAGCATATGTCTGTGAGGAATATTTACCTTTTTTATGTTAAACTGACCTGTTATGTTCTTCTGAAACAGTTGATAGATATATTTTATGCTAACGCAGATGCTAACATGTTAGCATGTCTATGACATTTTCAGTGTTAAAGTTAGCATTAAGCTGCTGGCATTTCAGCATGTTTGTGCATTTGTTTTCTGTATAATAATTAATGGCTCAGCGTTTGTTGTTGTAAAAGAGTCAAATGTATTACAAATTATAATATTTTTTCATTTTTTTATAAAATAATAATAATAGCAACAATAATAATAGTAATAATAGTAACTAATAATGATACAATTTTAGAAAAAGAGACGAGTCACATGTGTCATTGTGAAATGACCACATAGTTTACAAGTTATACAGAGAATGTTGCACATATGAGTCGGGCTACAGTTTTTTATTTAGGTTTTATGGTTAACTGGTTATGCTAATTGCTCATTTGCAGCAACAAAAAATACCTCTTTTTTTCACCATATATTTTATAACATTTATATGTTTCAATGTTGTTTTATGGCAACTCAGCACTTTGATAAAGCAATGTCATTTGAAATGATTATTTTTGTTCTTTATTATAAACTGTTTTATTCTTTATTATTTTATATTTCAACAGCCAAGGGACATTTGTTGATTTTCAAGTATTTTAAGTTTACAAATAATGTTCTGTTGTTAAATAAAGTGATGGAAGGAGAGGAAAAATTGTTTCTCTGGCACATTCTTAAAAAATTCCCCGCTAATCCAATTAATCGTGTCGAAACCCCATCAGATTCATCGATGATCCAAACAATCGTTTGTTGCAGCCCTAAGTTTTAGACCGCTAACATATTTCTGCAAGCACAGTGAACAAAAGCTTAATTACAAACATTTATTAAGTCTAAAATCAGTTGAATACCTACCTGTTAAATATTTTGTAGTAGATGTGCAGTTCTATCCTCTACAAACAAAGAAGAGCTGGCTCCAAAAGAAACCACTCTATCCTCTGCAGGTAAGGGAGAACTGGTCACAAAAAACTCATTTCTTTTGACCCCAAACTGGTATGCTGGCAATATCACCCAAGTCATCCAGAGGCATACAGTTTTAACTTATGGTTAAAATTTTAACCAAACTAATTTCGGACAAATTATTTAAATTGATGTCACGTTTGAAGTTTTATAAAGTGAACATATCAGATATATGTTTTAGTTTTAAAGTAATGCACTAATTTTGAAGGTTTTAGTGTGGACATGCTGTGTCCAGGAGCATTATGGGTAATCTCAGTACATTCACGACAGAAGAAATGCATTTGAGATGCTCTGATCAGGCTCCACACGGACAACAGCATTAAACTCTTTGTATATTGTGCCTAAAACTCTCGTGAATATATTTTCTGGGTTTATAGACGTTGTTATTGTGTTTGTTTTATGTAAAAATGCCAGAAGAAGCCCAGGATGCTTCTCCATTATTTTCAGTTGGAATCATTGCAATCAATTCCTGTTTGCTCTTTAACGTCTTGCTTATGTCAAACACTGTCTGTCGTCTTTGTTCCAGAGTAATATATATAAGATGTCTGAAATTCAGTTTGCATTTATTAAATTCCACGCATCTTAAACGTAGCAGACACGGATTATCTGGAATTTTGTTTTGGCAACTTTTCACGGTCTCTACTGCCATCTACTGGCCAGTAGTGTTCATGGCAGTATTTGCCCTAAGTACTAAGCATCTGGGCACCAGTAGATGGCAGCATTATATTTATTTTGATACCGGTTTTATATATAATCACAACTTGGCTTTGTTTTGCAAATGCCTTTTTTTACAAATAAAAAAATGGCATATTTTACAAAAGCACATTTATATGTAAACACAACACACACCTCACATTAACGTGTTGGTTTTTACACAGAATAAATGAGTCAACCAATCAGTGTTAGCGGAGGCACGTTTTACCTATAATCCCTTTGGCATCTGTCTGTGCTTGTTACAAAATTTCAGAATTAGTGCATTATTTAAAATTAAAAGATATATGTTATATTTTAACTTTGTACAAATGACAGAATTGACATTAATGGACTTAATCTATCCGTACTAATTTTATTTATTAATCAAAACCATAAGTCAGCACTGCTTTATTTTCCAAGACCTGCACCTCCGGCACTACTATTGAGTAGAGAGTTGAGTTTTGCTGTTCATTTCAGCTGCTTCACTGCTGCAAGCTATGTAGTAAACAGGAGCTTCCAGCAGTGGGCAGGGCCCACAGGGACAGAAGTGCTGACTCATTGTGTAGGTCTGTGGTCACCTATGATGCTATTAGAAGTGATTCAGCTTCTTAGCTGCAAGTGTACTGGAGACAGTACTGAAAGTTATTGATTAGCTGTAGCTTTTGATAATTTTTTGGGTGGTTTATCGGTTTAGCTTCATAAAAGATAACTTTTCAGTTAGCTGATTGTTATCGAAGCTAACGTTTTGGTTAGCTGTGCCCACCACTGATTAAATCATTAAAAGAACTCAAAATATGCCCAAGTGAGAGCAGGTACAATGCAAATAGAATAGGTTCCAGTATGGAACCTTGGGGCACACCACAGGACAGAATGGCAGAAGAGGGCGTATATTTAGCCTCAGCAACTGAGAAAGTCCTGTTAAAGAAATAGGATGAAAACCAATCAAGGGCTGACCCAGACATGCCCACCCATGTCCTTAATCTCTCATTCAAAACACTTTGATTAACATTGTCAAAAGTTGCAGAAAGATCCAAAAGTACAAGTACCGAATGTTCACCTGCATCTTTGTGCATTAAAATATCATTTAAAAGTCCAAGAAGAGCTGTTTCAGTAGAATGCAAGTGATGCTGTCCCGTCGAGATGAGGTGAACATCGAGATGAGGTGCGTCGCACTACTGCGCATGCATGTGCATGCGCACATCACTCTACCCCGGACTTGAAGACGTCACCCATCGAGATGAGGTGCCTCGCGCAACTGTACATGGGGAGATGATGTAACTCGCTCGACATGCAAATGCACATGCGCATTTTGTTTTTTCCGTTAACGTTATTTTTTTATTAATTGTATTCAGTGTATTTATAGCCTAGTAGGTAAAATATTTTCTGTATTTTACGTTAGGAGCATAAATGTATGTATATGTATATTTTGCCTGTCGAAATAACCTAACTCCAGGTTAAAAATAGTTATCATTTTATAGTGAGTAGATTTTATACATTACTACGTTCGGATGAACAATTTGTACATTTACTTGCCCATCAAAATAAGCGAACTTCGTCAAGTAATTTTTTCAGTGCACACATATGCAGTTACGCGAGGAACCTCATCTCGATGACGCACCTCATCTCGACAGAACAATGGAACCCACATTGAAATTTGTCAAGAATATTTTGTGTTCAGCTAAAATGTTGTTAAGCTGTTTGGCCACCACTTTTTCTAAAATATTAGAGATAAAAGACACCTTTGAAATTGGTCTAAAATTCTGAGGAAGAGAAGGGTCAGCATTAGGCTTTTTTAAAAGAGGGTGAATAACAGCCTTTTTAAAACACTGAGGGACACATCCAGAAATCAGTGATCTGTTTATTATTTATAAAACACACAGGCCAGTGGTGAGAATAACCTTATTGAATAATGAAATAGGGATGATATCAAGTGGGCAGGAGGAAGGTTTCATTCTCTCAAAAAGACTGATGAGCTCTTTCAGTGATATTGTGTCAAACTGTCCAGCACTGATGGACAGGTGAGACATGGGACAGGAGAAGGAAGAGAGGGATTGATGTTTGCCCTGATATCATGGATTTTATTGACAAAAACGGAAAAAAGTTCTCACAGTCTTCATTAGACTGAATGACAGCAGCAGGAGATGCAAGTGTGACAATTGTGTCAAATAAAACTTTTGGATTCCGTCGGCTGTTAAAAATTAATTTAGAAAAATAGGCAGCCCTCGAATCTTTCGCCATATTGTTAAATGAAATTAAAAGCTCCTTTAAATGAAGGAGGTGGACCTGGACCTTTGTGGATATCCACAAATGCTCCACTTTTCAACATGTTCTCTTAAAACAGCGAATGTTATCATTCATCCAGGGGGAGGAGTATTCAGAGGGGCATGTCTGGTTTTAAAAGGAGCAACTCTATCTAAAACAGACAGGCAATGATGATTAAAAGAAGTAACTAAAATATTTGCATCATCTGAAATTGAAATCTTATCAAGGTTTTAAAAACAGCAGAAAATGCATCTGCAGAAAGATGACTAAAAATGCGAGAACGGATCACATGTTGAGCGGTCGGACAATCCAAATTAAGAGACAATAAAATTTAATCAATAATTTCATTAGCAACCACTAATTATTACCACATGTGCCCGGCTAGACTTACAATCATGAATACTTTTGATGTTGTGTTGCGAACCGGGATGTTAACACGCGACGACCTTAAACACTATCTTACTGAAGAACGAAGCAGAGAGTAACTCACCTGGATCTTCCCAAATAACGTGTAATCCGATTTTCTTCTCTGTGAATGTTCCTGCATCCAAATCAGCAATTTCCTCCATTTCTATTGTCTTTCTGCAGATTTTAACTCATTTTGTTTGGCTGCAGTGCTTTTTTTTTTTTTAGTTTGGTAGCACTGTATAAACATATGATATCTTACGTGCACCTTTAAAACAGACTGATTTATAGTGCATGCTAAACACTTTGGCATAAATTAAAAAATGTATAAATACGCAAAAATGTGCAAAGTAATTCTCACATTCCTATATCTCAAAATAGCTGTCAATCAAAACAGGATTCAGCCTTTCGACTGATCGTCCAATCGTGCGGAAGTCCAGCATCCAGGCCTTCCCACAGCTCCATTCACCCCCAGAGACGCTGGGCGTCCGGGGGCGGGAAAAAAATCATGGAATTTATCCAATGACTGTCAAGCTTTGAGGAAATGAAAAAACAAATGTTCCAGGCAGTCCTGTTGAAGTGAACGGACGCTCGGCTTCTACAGGAAAATGCACTGACCACAGACCATATGAGGAAAAAGATTTATGAGAAATAAACAAAATATCAATTTGTGATAAGTAGCTGATTCTGAATGAACTTGTCTTCTAAATGAACGTGTTCTAAAGCAAGCTGTACATATTTGACCTCTTAATATTTTGACATTTTAGGGAAAGCTGAGCTTCACTTGCACTCTTAGAGAAATCACCTCTGCCTCCACAGCACCCCTTGATTAAAGGTCCACTTTTGAAGACATTTTTCATACTACTACTACTACTTATAATAATCATTTTAACAACTAAAATGTTTAAATCAGTATTACTCGGGGCCTAAGTTTTACTAGAGTTCTGGACTAAGTTTAATTGATGAGCCATAAAAAATAAGTTCACCTAATTGAACTTTTCTGCATAACTAAAGTGGGATGTGAAGCAATATCTTTTTTTAATGTAATGTTTAAGTTCGAGCATTACTGGGTCTGTTTGGGGTTCTAGCTTTAAAATCAGGTCAGATAGGATGACGGAAGCCAAAAATATGAAAGTTACTATGATTCTTGTGGCGAGTAATCTTATCAAAGAAACATCTAGGTTGTGATATAAATTTTGGTTAGAATCTTCATGGGACAACTGTGAGAGGACGATCCCGTTAAGGAAATACATGAGCCAGTAAATTTGTGTGGTAACAAATTTCCTCACTGCACTGACTTGCGGTCGCCTCATTTTCTCTAAAGTTGTTGGTAGATTGGTATGTTGATGTTTGCAAAACACACGTCATGTGGTTCTTCTTCTGTGTTTAATGTAAACTTGCTTCTCATATAAAAAATAAAATAAAGATATAAAAACAGAAATAATGTCAACTCCTCCTGGATGTAATGTACCAGTGTCACTGTCAATGCATTTAAATGTCTTAATTGTCATTAGTCATGTTGATTACTGTTAAGAATGTTTCTTTGGACAGACGTGGGGCAAAATTTCTTTATTGTTGCATGTAGGCTTCAATCTGGCTAAAAGTAATTGGCACACATATGTCGGTGGTTTTCAGAATTATCCAGATGAGATCAAGTTTACTAAAGGTCAGTCATTGTGGTCATATGTCAAAAGTTAAGTTTTTCACTCTGCTTTGCACTGAACCTGGAACATATATAGAGGTGAGTTCTGGAATTTCCCAGCAAGGTCAAATTTGTCAAAGGTCAATCATTGGGGTCAAGGTCAGGTCTGCCTGTTTGTTTGTTGGCCTGCTCTTCTCAGAATCTTTTGCTGATTTCTACCAAATTTGGTACACTACCAGTCAAAACCTTCATGGGAAAGTGTCCAAACTTTTTGACTGGTAGTGTAGGTCAAGAATATCGGGGTCAACTGTTAAGATTGCTGGAGTCTTTACTGTCTTCATGTCCACAGGTACCTTGTAAATTTAGAATGAAGATTATGATCGGTGGTACTGTGAGTTAATATTTCCACTTAAAGGAGAGGAAACACATCTCTGAGTTTGCATTTTAATGATTTATTAGTTCCATACATAAAATTCAAAGAGTAACATGACAAAATAATAGCACTGATAATAAATTAATAAAAAAAAAAACTTACTGACTATTGTAACCTCTACCTGACGACCAGACTGAAACCATACAGCATTCATTGTATGGTTTACAGAGTTAGGACATTTACTGAGGTGATCCTTTCCTTCTATAATATCTACAACACATTCTATGAAAAAACAAAACACTGATTCTGGTCTCTATTACTTATATAAAGTGATATCACTTATCACAATGTTGTAAAAATGCTCACATACTCTCTTTGACTTTTTTTTTGCTGTCAGTGAAGGGAATCTGAATTGTGTTTCCTTTGTGTCAGGATTACAGGATCATGTGAAAGAACAGGTACAGGTGCTGCACAGTGGCTGGCTTTTAGCTGCAGAGCAAAGACGACAATAGCTTTGTCAAAGAGGGGGAAAGGGGGCAAGAGTTCAGTGAACAGTAACAGTAAACAGTGGAATGCTTCTAGAAAGTCATTCAGTGGGAATCAGTGGTGTGAGTGTGTCCAGATCAGGATTCAGTCTTGTGAAATAAACAGTTATAGAGAACGGCCATCACAAGTTTCTCAACAGTTTTCAGTGCTGAGTTGTTTCATTTCTGTAGATGTGAGGAAATATGTACAAAAATTGATAACTTGTCATTTTATGTCTGGAAGCTACACAATTTTCATCTTACAAACTCAAAGCATCTAATATTGTTCAGTGCAGTTTTATTGCTCAAAAAACTTGGATTGGATGCCAAATCAAGACAGATTTACACATTTCTTCACTTGATCTGACCTCATAGCAAAAAGGTAACCAGATTACTGTGTACGAAAATATTTTTAGGTTTACTGTACATCCCTGCTAATTTTGTAAAGGTATCCACCAACCAACACTCTAATCCACAGTGACAAACAATCGACATATCACAAATCTCTTAACCCCTTGTAATAGCATTTTAGTATGAAACCTTGAAATTGTGCAATGCTTGTTTATAAATTAACTGAAAAAAAATGTGTTTTTGTGTATATATTGTATTTTTGATGAGCGCTTCTGTTACATTAGTTGGTGGATAATACTGGCTGATATGAGCCTTTCACGGCCATGTCGGTATTGGTGTTATTTGTGCCAATATGAAAAGTTTACCAAATAAACAATGCAGAAAAACACTTTAGCTGTTGGAAATGGTGTCATTACATAGTTTGCCCAGCAGTGGACTCTTCAGCAGCATTGTGTACAATGCTATAAGCATGGCTGGGACCCCAATCACCCCTTGGTCACATTAGCTTTAAAGAGAGAGTCAAAGCGATGAGCATTTTCAATAAGAGTGGCTGTTTTACAGTGGCAAGAGCAAAGTGGTCGCTATGCAGCCAGGTAGGCAGTGCCAGAATACATGAGAAGTCTATTTTTATGAAAATACTTAGTGATGTGACATGGCGAATGCTAAGCTGAGTTAAGGCAGCGTGACTGCAGCATAACATACATTGGTTGTTGTTGCTAAACTACAAAACATTAAGCTTCAGTTACTTTTTTTTTTTTTGTCATAAGGGTTGATAGGAATCATTGCCATTTTTATGTATCAGGGCTATGACATGTAAAAATGGAAATCCGACGAAACTTTGCAGGAGGTCTGGGGGCACAGCCTCCCTGGAGCCAGAGTTTATGGCCCACGGGGCCCCAGAAACCAAATTAATTTTGTATCTAATGATACATTTTCAGTATCTCCTGGAAGAAAAAAATCTCAAAAGAAGTGCATATTTAAATGATCCTAGATTAAACCTTTCATTGAACTGTCAATGATCATGTTGAAATAACAGAATATGACCTGGAAGTAGGACCTGGAATGATTTTCCCTTTAATTGTAAACAAAATTATGGATTAACTCAGAACAGTTAACTACATGAACTTCATGAAGACTGAAAAGACTGTTAAAGCATTTCAAAAAACACAGCCAAAGCTTGTAGAATATTTTGAAAATCATGGTAAAATATCAATAACATACCTTATAGTAAAAAAGTCACTTATATCCTTGTGTAAATTCCTGTAAATCCAAAGCCACAATGTCTTTTTTTTGCCAATGAAAGTCTGCATTAATGGGCCATACTGAAATAGAAAATGGAGCGAAATGGGGACTGATAATCATGAAATGGGGGCAAAAAATGGACCAGAGTGAAGCACACTGACTCCAAATAAGTACTTTTATTTGTTTGCCTTTTGTTTTTTGTGAGATGCGCTCTGTACATGTAGTAGGGGCAGGTGCGCCATCTGATGTTCAAGAGATAAAACTTCAGTCAGTGGGTCAGTCTGCTCCATTTTGTGGGTGATTCTTTAACTACGGGCACTATTGGCCTTGTAAATGTAATTTCCACCACACCATTGCCTTACAATATAAAGCGCCTTGGGGCAACTGTTTGTTGTGATTTGGCGCTATATACATGTGCTCTGATGTCACTGTTTATCTCCATAGAAACTACCCAAACAATCTTTCATACAAACTGTTTAAAGGGACATTACAGTGTTGTGGTGGAAATTACGGCAATAGTGTGGGACAACTACATTTTGTTTAAAAAAAATCACAACAGTTGTATGACATTGAATACCCCAATTATGTTTTGATTATTTTACTGATATTTTATTGGGAGATATTTTAAAACATTAGAAAAAACATTTTTTTGCCATTCATTTTTATCATTGAAGATCAAAAGTCTGGGTGTGGGACAAGCACAAAACGGCAATAATTGCATATAATGATGCTGAAAAAGGTGAAAAAGTCATCATAGACTACTAGAACAAATTTCTTAACACACTTTCATTGTAAAGATAACTATAAAAGTGTGAAATGTCCCCTTTTGAAATGCCATGGTAAAACAGAAATAATCTTAGATTTGTTATTTCCAAAACCTGCAAAACAGCACAAGCCGCGTACAGTGAAATATTGCCCAGTTCAACTTTGCCCCATTTCGTATTTTAGTATAGCTGTACATTAATTTAAAAAAAAGTCACATAATCTTGTCTGAAATCCTGTTTGAACAGCACAATGTTTATTTTCCAGAGACAAAAAAAAATTCTTGCCATGTTTCTTGTGGACACAAGATGCAGTGAGCCTTTCCCGTTTCTTTTATCTGTGTTCATGACGATGAACTTTAAATTCAACCCAGCACCAATTCCACAGATTCTTGTCCTTATTAAACTCTTTCAAACCGTGTTTCTCGCCATCTTCCCTCTCTCAGACGTTGCTGCGTGACACAGAAATGCCGCAAAAATCTTCTTTTAAAAACTTGATGGCTCTTAAGTATGCAATGTCCACATGCTACGTTTATCTTAAAGATCGGCATCATAGACCACTGTCACAACAGCCACGCTTTGAGAGAGTCATTATTCTCCGCTGACTTCCGCGGATCCGAGGACACTGATTTGTATCTGTAACACACAGATCAGTGTCCGTGGACTTATAAAACTTGCACGATGTCGTAAAAAAGAATGCTTTGCGATAGGTATTTTAAAAACTCAGTGACGATCACGATTACAGAGTACAACACTGACCCCCCCATGATGAAATCCGTGGAATTCCTCATATCCACGGAGTTTCCACAGCCCTTATGTATGTATTGGTAGATACATTAGTATCATAGATTTTTTTTTTTTACTTCCTAATATCAAAATTGGCCCCACAGGCCCCATAAAAAAATGCATATCTGCCGGGCTCTATTTTTTTAAACACGTGTATATTACGTTCTAGACACATTTTGCATTTATCTAGAAATAATTTACTATTTATGCAATATTTCCTGGTTATGAGCAGCAAAACAAATAACAAAACTTCCTAAATATTCCCTATTAAATACTAACAAGATTAACAAAAACAATTTATGAAGCACATATTGCTATAGTAAATGGGGCCTAACAACAGTAAGACTAAAAATGACAAAATTAGTGATATGTTTCTGACCTGACAGTCAGTTCATATGTGTTGTGGAATTTAAACATTAAAATGAAAGAAGCTGTAAATATTGTATATTATTTTAGGTATACATTATTTTAAAATGAAATACTATTGTTGTAGCAACTTCAGTGTCGGGTATCCTGAAATGTCTGGACCATATATTATTTAATATCATGAATTCATCTACCCTGCATTCAGTGCAGGGTAGATTTCAGAAATTAAAAGGAATTTACATATTCACTTAAGAAATTCAGCAACTTAATATGGAGTGTAGAGTAAAACCAATTACAGTAATGTTTATTGAGATGTTTATGACATACTTTTTTTGACCGTCTGAACTTGGTTTGGTGAAAGGTGGAAACTGCTGGTGTATTTCAAATGCTCTAACAAATTCATCACAATTACAGGATTGTTAGATGTACAATTTGTCCCAAATATATTTAACTGCTCAGATCAATCATGAGGTGCTCATAAATCTGAGTTTTTCCTTTGAAGCTGGAGGCAAGCAAGAACACCCGGTCGTCAATAGATACCAGAGAGAATGCTCTGGGTGCCTGGATACTCAGCTCCTGTGATGGGACAAAGTGGGCTCTCTTGGTGTCCCATTGGTAGACCTGTGTCAGTGAATAATCACTGCCTAAAATGGCATACTGCCAGTTGCCAATGGAGACAGGCTGGAACACCATCGAGCCCCGGGAAGGGAACGTCTGGACCTCTTTGAACATGGCACCATCCCAACGCATTACTTTGGAGTCTCCAATGAATCTTGTCAAGCAGATGAACAGCTCACCTTTGAAAAGGGACAACAATTCAAGGGACTGGTTAGTTTTTGTGGGTCTACATCTGGATCTGAAATAGAAACACTCATAAAAAATAGTAGGTCACAACCTTAAAAAGGCAAAAACTGCAGAGAATATTATAATGTGATGATTTATGGACAGGATTCATTGCAGTCGACACTGACTTTTATTGCCTCCTGCACAAAATGAATGTGTATGACATATTGAGCAATGATGAAGTAAAGTAATTTACAGCTAAAGAGAGTGAGTCATAAAGGGTTTTAATTCAAAGTGAATAACTGCATCACAGACAATGTTGACCCTGGATCAGCCTTCAGTGAATCATATTACACAGTCAAGATTAAAACAAAAATTGTCCAGCGCTGCATGAATAATGGAAACACATCATCTGCCGTGTGCACGATTCAGTTCCAAGTCCAACGAGACACGTGTTTTTAAGGTCCATACAAAAATTAATTGTTTTGTGTGCAGATAGCGGAAGCACTTACTTTTAACAAGAAAGTGTTTAATGGAGAAGACATCCTCCATTTCTGGGATGTCGGTACGCCGGTCAAAGTTTTTCTGGTTTCTGTTCCACTGATACACAACAGGCCTCTGGGAGCTGCTGGATAAAATCAAGTGGGGTTTGTTGGAGATTTGCAAATACTCTGCATCTGTGTCCCGGTACCACGGATGGAGTGACTGGTGGGAGTAGAACCCATTGCCGTTCCATTTGTACACTGTCGTGGAGCCAGCCTGCAAGAAGCACAGTACAGTTTCAGCAGTGTTCGGCACAGCTAACCTAAAAGGTAGCTTCAATAATCGCTAATGTGCTAACTGAAACATTAATGTGATATGTCAAAAAAATAAACCACTAAAACATTTTGCTTTATGCTACCAATAACCGCTAACTGCTAATCTCTATTACCAATATTTGAATTTTGCTTTGGCTTTGTTTTTTTAGCTCTAAAATTTTGAAAAACAGATTAAAAGTTTTGAAATTTTAATATGTTGAAGTGTAAACGTAGAGGTTCCCAAACAGACGTAGCAGGCCAAAACCAGATTATTGTGGTGTACATAAATAATAAAATGACCAAATTAAACTGTAGTTTGTTCACATACAGTTTATTCACAGTACGGAAACTATTAAATGAATAAGAAACAAAAATACACAGAGAAATTATTACATCCACCAAGGACGTAATCATTTTCAAGATTTCACTTTATATATGCTTTTGAAGGATTACGTCAAATCTATTGCACGGATTTTGATTTAATTTTCACCACAGATACATATTAGGGCATGGAAGGCTCCATTTAATTTTGGAGGTGATCCGGATCCAGATTCTGGATCAAGATTTCACTTTATATAGGCTTGAACGGATTGTGTTAAATCTATGCACGGATTTTGATGAAATTTTCACCACAGATACACATTAGGGAATGGAAGACTCCATTAAATTTGGGAGGTGATCTGGATCTGGATTCCAGATCAAGATTTAACTTTATATAGGCTTTGAAGGATTATGTCAAAATTACTTCACAGATTTTCACTAAATTGCACCACAGATAGATATTAGGGCATGGAAGACTCCATGGAATTTTGGTGGTGATCCGGATCTGGATTGCAGATGTTAGAAATTTCCAGTTGCTCTTCTTCTAATGTAACTAAAGCGTTTACTCTGGTTTGACCTGTTTTTCCATCTCCTGGAGGTGACGCCTGCTGCCTTTGCTTACTAGATTAGTGTATAAGCTCCAACAGGCAGGAACAAATGTATGATTTTAGGGTTAACAAGTGTTTTTAGCTGTTAAAACGTTACTAAAATATGTTGGCTGACTTGAACTCAGTGGAAACTAATCAGGCTAGGAATGGTTTTTAAAGTTAGCCGCAAAGGTAATCCACCAATGAAACTTATCTTTGGTAATTAGTTGTTAGCTGATCAGCTGAACTTTGCCCGCTACTGCATATTACAAAATATGTATATGTTGATTTGTAAATGTGCAATCTATAAAAGATGAAACCATGGCAATCACTGCACAAAATAACAAGCCAACTGAAATTTTCATGTTTTTTTTATTTTATTTTATTTTTTTAAGGAAGCGTGTTTGTGTGGATGGGTGTTCCTGGTTTCAACATATGTAAGAGCATATTGCAACATTTGGCAGTACCACAGACACCAGTGGGAGCACCCAGGAGGTGACAGGAAGAGTTGATATGGTGAGATGGTGGGCTAAACACATGCAAGGTATACAGGATGGGGACACAAAATTACGTCCAGTAATATAGTCCATACCACAGCCAGTAGGGGGTGTGTGCAAGCTGTAATCCATTTGTACACTCATTCAAACAAGATGTGCATATGTGAGGAACAATAAAGGTACTTGTGAAGATACTCCAGACAGATTTACCATACAGTGCATAGTGTTTCTGTTTCATAATGAAGTAAATCAAGCCCGAGCTGTATTCAGTGTATCATCCCCTGACTTGTCCAAAGAAAACTGGCTGTAAAAGTCATATTTTGATTTGGGCACATACTTATGTACACATATGGAAAAGATATACATAAATTTTATAAAGTTTGTATCTGTTCTATCTGGAACTTGGAAGTAATGCATGTGACAGTCAAACCAGATATAAGAAAGATCCCTAGTAAATTTGTACAACATGTAACTTATATAAATTGGGAACTTAAAAGAACAATATATGACAGTAATTCCACATACAGAATCCTTAGTAGATATGTGTAATATCAAACTGAGACTTATAAGCACAACACATGTCAAACATAAAGTTTATTACTGGAACTGATGTAAATTCTTGTAAGTTTTTTCTATATGGAAAATAAATAGAAAAACTTACAAGAATTTACATCAGTTCCAGTAATAAACTTTATGTTTGACATGTGTTGTGCTTATAAGTCTCAGTTTGATATTACACATATCTACTAAGGATTCTGTATGTGGAATTACTGTCATATATTGTTCTTGTAAGTTCCCAATTTATATAAATCACATATTGTACAAATTTACTAAGGACCTTATATCTGGTTTGACTGTCACATGTATTACTTACAAGTTCCAGATAGAACAGATACAAACTTTATAAAATTTATGCATATCTTTTCCATATGGGATATCATGTCATAGAGATTCATTTTCAATTTGAGTTTAAAAGACATACCTGAATATTTTTTTATGTGATGTCATAAAAACATTAAAATGTGTAAAAGTTCAAGGAGGCTCAAATGTTTCCACGGTATTGTGAGATTTTAAGGCTCACTCTCAAACGTAGCTGTACTCTAAATGTGATGTTTAAAAATGTTATAATCATTGAATGTGGTTTGTGCTGATTGGAAAATAGCCTTCTAGACATCAAGCAGAGAAGAGGAAACTTTGGATGGACATCATCAAGTTGGACTGTATTTTCAAGTTGTTACCTTAGAACTGTCAGCAATGACAAAGAAAGATTCCCCATCAATCATGAAGGTCTCAATGTCATTGGGTTTGCGAATCTTCAGGATGTCAATGTCTTGGATCTTGATGAATTTGTTGGCCGAGATGTCGCGCTTGTAGATGTGCGAGCCGCCAAACAGCTGGGCCACAATGACAAAGAGGAGGTTGTCAATCACCATGGGCTTGCAGACCACAGTGGAGATACCTGGAGGAAAAAGAAGATATTAATACTAAATAATGCATTATTCTTGTTAATTATTTGGGGGGTAGTATGACCCCAATTCCAATGAAGTTGGGAAGTTGTGTGAAATGTAAATAACAACAGAATATAATGATTTGCAATCCTCTTCATCCTCTTCAAATTGAATACACCACAAAGACAAGATATTTAATGTTCAAACTGATAGAATTTTTGTTTTTGTGCAAATATTTGCTCATTTTGAAATGGATGCCTAACATTCCACAGGTGAACAGGTTAATTGGAAACAGGTGAGTGTCATGATTGGGTATAAAAGAAGCAACCCCAAAAGGTTCAGCTGTTCACAAGCAAAGATGGGGCGAGGATCACCACTTTGTGAACAACTGTGTGAAGAAATAGTCCAACAGTTTAAGAACAATGTTTCTCACCATTCAGTTGCAAGGAATTTAGGGATTCCATCTACAGTCCATAATATAATCAGAAGATTCAGAGAATCTCGAGAACTTTCTACACATAAGCGGCAAGGCTGAAAACCAACAATGAATGCCCGTGACCTTCGATCCCTCAGGCAGCACTGCATTAAACACTGACATGATTGCGTAAAGAATCTTACTGCGTGGGCTCAGGAACACTTCAGAAAACCACTGTCAGTTAACACAGTTCATTGCTACATCTACAAGTGCAAATTAAAACTCTACCAGGCAAATCGAAAGCCATACATCAACAACATCCAGAAACGCTGCTGCCTTCTCTGGGCCTGAGCTCATTTGGAATGGACAGACACAAAGTGAAAAAGTGTGGAAAGAGTAAATAGACCATCCAGATTGTTATCAGCGCAAAGTTCAAAAGCTAGCATCTGTGATGGTATGGGGGTGTGTTAGTGTCCATGACCCCAGACTGTTGAACAACTGAAGTCGTACATCAAGCAAGAATGGGAAAGAATTCCACCCACAAAGCTTCAACAATTAGTGGCCTCAGTTCCCAAACGCTTATTGAGTGTTGTTAGAAGGAAAGGTGATGTAACACAGTGGTAAACATACCACTGTCCCAGCTTTTTTGAAATGTGTTGGAGTCATCCATTTCAAAATGAGCAAATATTTGCACAAAAACAATAAAGTTTATCAGTTTGAACATTAAATATCTTGTCTTTGTGGTGTATTCAGTTGAATATAGGTTGAAGAGGATTTGCAAATCATTGCATTCTGTTTTTATTTACATTTTACACAACGTCCCAACTTCACTGGAATTGAGGTTGTAACTTCCTAACTGATACAGCGGTCTAGAATTTACTTTGGTTGTCTGGTAACCACATTTACACCTTTTTAAGACCATTATTTAACTCATTTGTTCACTCACTTTCAATGGTGTCGTAGGTTCTAAAGTTCATCTCTACATGATCCCATTCCAGGAAGGTGCACGTCCCAGCAAACGGTTGGGCAAAGACAACATACTGATCCTTACCAAAGGTGAAGGCCTCCACTGATATAGACTCAAACTTCAATGACTGATAGGAGGCAAACTCTGAAAAGTGCAACGTAAATCCAGTTAGGCCCACAGATATTTAGACCTGGACAGTTTGTTATATTTGCTGCAACCACACATTAGAGATGAAAACAAATAATTCAAGACTGATATTTGTCCTTTGATGGTCATTACATCCAAACAGATTGTGTCCCTCATTTTGTGTGTGATGGCCCATTTTAAAGAGATCACAAGTAATGGGACAATTGGGTGCCCAATGCTTCTTTTCCATTGATAAACAGTGCAAGCAAGCTAACTTAAAACATTAATTATATACACATTTTAGGGCAAATAAATCATGGATTTTTTCCTAGTTTGCAAAGTCCTGTGATTTATAGTTGGGTGCAACTTACACTCAGGAAAATATGGTACCCCATGACAGAAAATGTGGACTATTTAGCGTAGTGCTAACAACATCCAAGTGTTTTCTTCTATCACCGAGATTGTTTCTGTTGTTACAGTGTCTCCCATCCCTAAGAGGAACGAGAGTTAGCCTCTCACCAGAAGCCCCTAACCAGAACCAGCCTTCACAAGCCAGTCCGCCGGCCCCGGTCGTTGACCAAGGCCGGCATTAACCTGACAACCGGCTATGAATTGGGCCGGATACTGGCCTCCATCTTGGAGTGAGATTTCCCACTGCTAAACGACCAATAGGAGAGCAGTGCTCGTGCAACACCAAAGTGAAGCTGACGTCAGCTTCTTGGCCGCCAACCATTCACAGGCTAGGAGAGAGAGGCCAGTATCTGGCCCAATTCAGGGTTGGTTGTCGGGCTAGGCCAGCATGACCCACCCACACAGCCAGTCCCAGCCCAATACATCCAAAGGAAGGTTTCCCAACCTCCAAAGGAAAAGGAGTTTCCCCTATCTGCCACCCAGGAGACGCGCCTCTATGCTGTAAGGCTTCTGAGTGTGGTACACTGTTGAACTTTGTGGTACTGAACACAAATTACAATGAGATTGTATGCAATTTTACATGAAAAGGTCAGTATTTATTTAAGAGGAAGAAAGCAACTTCCACCACTAAAGGAAACTGTTCAGTGAGTTGTAATGCTGCAGACGAGGCAGTGTTGGCATTCTGCTAGCGGCTGCTGTCAGCTTGCTGTTATACTGTCGCCAGCTGAAGACTTTTCCATTGAAGTGAATGGATTTGTTGGGTTTTCCACTTGGATGCTTTGATCACGGCACCCTTCATCACAAAATGCTGTCTATGCTCCCTGGTTGGTTATTGTAGATAGAAATACTTTATGACAAATCTCTTTAGAGGTGTCATCTTTTGCAAAATATGTTTTTAGCTATCTTTCTATTGAAATATGTGTATTTCTTGTTAAGTATCCCACAAGTAAATGTCTATAAATAAAGAAACTAGGCCTGAAATGGCTTGTTTGTCATAATCTTGAAGGTTATAATAATCGAAGGCTCGCAGTCTAATGCCCTAAGCCTAAGTGCATTTGGAGTGTTGCCAACCTGACATTGCAGTTTAAACACTGCATAATGTGAGCGCAAAGTACACTGCAGGATGCAAATGTGTTGCATAGTTATTTAATTAGTCATGGGTGTGTTTTGAGTATAATATGAAATAAACAAATCAGATCATCTATCTTCCATTTAAGACGAAGTGTGCCAGCATCTGCAGCATTGCTATTGACAGGGCAAACTCAGAAGTGAGAGGCATCAAAGCACATCTATAGGAGTAGTAGTCGTCCACCACAGTTCCCTGAGGTGAAGCATTTAAATGCCTCAGTCCTTACTTGTTTTGTTGTTAATTTTGGAATTCAGTTAGATCTTATAGTCGTGAGGCACATTATTATGCATCCCTGTGTGTACCAGCAGAGTGCACACGTATCATGAACCCACCTTCGTGGGGTGTATCTTAATATTGTGTCATTTAAATAACAGAACTTTTGACCAGGTTTTTGCTAGTCTAAGTCACAGTCATTTTCTGCTGTTTCATGATAACAATGGTACTGCACCCAACAATACATCCATGGGTGCACAAATAAGCCCTGTCCTACTTGGTACTCGCATAATGTACGAGGTCTGTCAATAAAGTATAGGTCCTTTTTTATTTTTTTCAAAAACTATATGGATTTCATTCATATGTTTTTATGTCAGACATGCTTGAACCCTCGTGCGCATGCGTGAGTTTTTTCCACGCCTGTCGGTGACGTCATTCGCCTGTGAGCACTCCTTGTGGGAGGAGTCGTCCAGCCCCTCGTCGGAATTCCTTTGTCTGAGAAGTTGCTGAGAGACTGGCGCTTTGTTTGATCAAAATTTTTTCTAAACCTGTGAGACACATCGAAGTGGACACGGTTCGAAAAATTAAGCTGGTTTTCGGTGAAAATTTTAACAGCTGATGAGAGATTTTGAGGTGATACTGTGGCTTTAAGGACTTCCCACGGTGCGAGACGTCGCGCAGCACTCTCAGGCGCCTCCACATTTCAGGCTCTATTGATCCAGGACGTCGTGAGAGAACAGAGAAGTTTCAGAAGAAGTCGGTTTCAGCATTTTATCCGGATATTACACTGTTAAAGGAGATTTTTTTAATGAAACACGTGCGGACGGATTGCAGCGTCGGCTCGCAGCCACTGCGATGCTCCGCCACAGGAAAAACACCTCTGTTGGAAGCCTTAAGGAGAAGTTGGAACATGTCCAGCTGTTAAACAATTTCTCATATACTCACTCCACTGAAAGCCATCAAAAGCCGCCTGGATTTTACAAATGGTTATTCAACACGGAGGTGTTTTTCCTGTGCCGCCGCACCGCGCCGGCTGCGTCCCGACGCGCGGACCCGTCCGCACGTCTTTCATTAAAAAAATCTCCTTTAACAGTGGAATATCCGGATAAAATGCTGAAACCGACTTCTTCTGAAACCTCTCTGTTCTCTCACGACGTCCTGGATCAATAGAGCCTGAAATGTGGAGGTTTTCAGCTTGAAACAGGCTGACGACGGCGCCTGGGAGCGCTGCGCGACGTCTCGCACCGTGGGAAGTCCTTAAAGCGACAGTATCACCTCAAAATCTCTCATCAGCCGTTAAAATTTTCACCGAAAACCAGCTTAATTTTTCGAACCGTGTCCACTTCGATGTGCCTAACAGGTTCAGAAAAAATTTTGATCAAACAAAGCGCCAGTCTCTCAGCAACTTCTCAGACAAAGGAATTCCGACGAGGGGCTGGACGACTCCTGCCACAAGGAGTGCTCACAGGCGAATGACGTCACTGACAGGCGTGGAAAAACTCACGCATGCGCACGAGGGTTCAAGCATGTCTGACGTAAAAACATATGAATGAAATCCATATAGTTTTTGAAAAAAATAAAAAAGGACCTATACTTTGACAGCCCTCGTATGTGTGAGGTGTAAAAATGACAGTTAAGCGACACATTCACGTGGATTGCTACTGCTTCCCCTCCAATCAGAGAGCGGGCGTGGCAAGTAGCACAGAACAAAGTTGGTCCAATAGATCCAAACAGTGCTACTGGTATCGTGTTTAGATGACAGATGAAGGTGGTACCTGCCGTGATGCAGTCAAAAGAATGTGGCAGCAGATCGTTAATCATCCTCCCCTGGAGGATTGGTGGCCCACTACAGTAGATCTGATCCAAGGTGGCGTTAGTGTGGTACATCCACTCCACCAACCACTTGAGCTTACAGTCACATATCAGGTTGTTCCCCCGTAGATCCCTAAATCACAAGATTAGACATTCAGTTGTCATTTCTAGTTTTTTAAATAAAAATTACTAGGGAGTCTGTATTTAGCTTCCCAGATTGCCTTAGAATGCTGGAAAAAAGCTACAGATGTTCCCAGGAGGAGAGCAAGAGCACACCCAACCAAGTCACAACACCTCCTCCCCCCTTTACCTGATATTAGATCCACTACTGGTCTGTCTGTTTTGTCAACAGGACACTGTGTCTCAAAAGGACTTGAACTGATTTCAATGAAAATTGGTAGATACAGTAGTGTTCAGAATAATAGTAGTGCTATGTGACTAAAAAGATTAATCCAGGTTTTGAGTATATTTCTTATTGTTACATGGGAAACTAGGTACCAGTAGATTCAGTAGATTCTCACAAATCCAACAAGACCAAGCATTCATGATATGCACACTCTTAAGGCTATGAAATTGGGCTATTAGTAAAAAAAAAAGTAGAAAAGGGGGTGTTCACAATAATAGTAGTGTGGCAGTCAGTCAGTGAGTTTGTCAATTTTGTGGAACAAACAGGTGTGAATCAGGTGTCTCCTATCTAAGGATGAAGCCAGCACCTGTTGAACATGCTTTTCTCTTTGAAAGCCTGAGGAAAATGGGATGTTCAAGACGTTCAGAAGAACAGCGTAGTTTGATTAAAAAGTTGATTGGAGAGGGGGAAAACCTATATGCATCTACAATGATCTCCAATGCTTTAAAATGGACATAAAACCAGAGACGCGTGGAAGAAAACGGAAAACAACCATCAAAATGGATAGAAGAATAACCAGAATGGCAAAGGCTCACCCATTGATCAGCTCCAGGATGATCAAAGACAGTCTGGAGTTACCTGTAAGTGCTGTGACACTTAGAAGACACCTGTGTGAAGCTAATTTATTTGCAAGAATCCCCTGCAAAGTCCCTCTGTAAAATAAAAGACATGTGCAGAAGAGGTTACAATTTGCCAAAGAACACATCAACTGGCCTAAAGAGAAATGGAGGAATATTTTGTGGACTGATGAGAGTAAAATTGTTCTTTTTGTGTCCAAGGGCCACAGACTCTGAATTCAAGCCACAGTTCACAGTGAAGACAGTAAAGCATGGTGGTGCAAGCATCATGATATGGGCATGTTTCTCCTACTATGGTGTTGGGCATATATATCACATACCAGGTATCATGGATTAGTTTGGATATGTCAGAATACTTGAAGAGGTCATGTTGCCTTATGCTGAAGAGGACATGCCCTTGAAATGGGTGTTTCAACAAGACAATGACCCCAAGCACACTAGTAAATGAGCAAAATCTTGGTTCCAAACCAACAAAATTAAAGCCTCGCAGATGTGAAGAAATCATGAAAAACTGTGGTTATACAACTAAATACTAGTTTAGTGATTCACAGGATTGCTAAAAAAGCAGTTTGAACATAATAGTTTTGAGTTTGTAGCATCAACAGCAGATGCTACTATTATTGTGAACACCCCCTTTTCTACTTTTTTTTACTAATAGCCCAATTTCATAGCCTTAAGAGTGTGAATATCATGAATGCTTGGTCTTGTTGGATTTGTGAGAATCTACTGAATCTACTGGTACCTTGTTTCCCATGTAACAATAACAAATATACTCAAAACCTGGATTAATCTTTTTAGTCACATAGCACTACTATTATTCTGAACACTACTGTAAGCCTTGGGTTAAGGAAGAAACTACTTAATTTTGGTGGTGTGCCAGATCAAGGAGCAGCACCAACATTTGAGAAATGTGCTTTGATCTAGATTCATTTGATCTTGAACCTGTCTTTGATCTCTCAGTAATTTGATCCTGATTAAGTTCCGCGAACTGGATCAAGAGCCAGCCATCAGAATCTTTGGTCAGGATCAAAGATCACCAGTTGTGTTCAAAGGTCAGATCCAAAGATGAGTGATCAGGATCAAAGATCAGGGTCATAGGTCAGCAACCCAAAACAAAAACAAGTGATCAGGCTTCCATCTAACCACAGATGAAATCATTGGTACTTTAATCCAGAGAGTCATTATGTCATGTAATACTTTCTCAAATATCATCAAATCATTGCACATTATTTACCAACATATTCAAAATAAACTAGTCATTGTTGATGAGTTGTTGATGCCAAACTACTTGTAGACACATTACTTTTCCACAAACAAATCTGAGCTAATATGGGAAACTTATTAAAGCTACAGTGTGAAAGATAGGAGTGACGATTGAGGAATTTTGAGCCTGACCCAGAAAAAGTAGGGTGTGGTTCGCCATTTGCATTCTGAGAAACCAACTTTTCTCGAAGAATGTTTGAAGTCTTGACTCACTGGGTGCAATGTGGAGAAAAGTACACTGTCTACTGGTTGCTAATGCAGACTAACAAGCTTGAGAACACTCAGTTTTTGTGAAACGGAGCATCATACATGTTGCCTACAACAGAAGGCAAAGGAACATGAATCACCATTGCCAAAAGAAGTAAAATAAAAACACTGCATTAGAAAATGAATCAGTGTTTGGAGAGAGCATATCTCACCCATATTGGTCTCTCTTCATTGGCTTCCTGTTAATTCTAGAATAGAATTTAAAATTCTTCTTCTTACTTATAAGGTTTTGAATAATCAGGTCCCATCTTATCTTAGGGACCTCATAGTACCATATCACCCCAACAGAGCGCTTCGCTCTCAGACTGCAGGCTTACTTGTAGTTCCTAGGGTTTGTAAGAGTAGAATGGGAGGCAGAGCCTTCAGCTTTCAGGCTCCTCTTCTGTGGAACCAGCTCCCAATTCGGATCACGGAGACAGACACCCTCTCTACTTTTAAGATTAGGCTTAAAACTTTCCTTTTTGCTAAAGCTTATAGTTAGGGCTGGATCAGGTGACCCTGAACCATCCCTTAGTTATGCTGCTATAGACTTAGACTGCTGGGGGGTTCCCATGATGCACTGAGTGTTTCTCTTTTTGCTCTGTATGCACCACTCTGCATTTAATCATTAGTGATTGATCTGCTCCCCTCCACAGCATGTCTTTTTCCTGGTTCTCTCCCTCAGCCCCAACCAGTCCCAGCAGAAGACTGCCCCTCCCTGAGCCTGGTTCTGCTGGAGGTTTCTTCCTGTTAAAAGGGAGTTTTTCCTTCCCACTGTCGCCAAGTGCTTGCTCACAGGGGGTCGTTTTGACCGTTGGGGTTTTTACGTAATTATTGTATGGCCTTGCCTTACAATATAAAGCGCCTTGGGGCAACTGTTTGTTGTGATTTGGCGCTATATAAATAAAATTGATTGATGATGATGAAAGGCGAGAAACACTTTAGTACTGACATCTGGCAGGCAGAAAACAATTCACTGTCTCAGAAAACAATTCACTGTTTCACTCAAAACATGAAGGAAGACAAAATTGTGAATGGCAACATAAAATGTAATCTACAACCTAACCACTAGATGACACTAAATCCTACACACTGTAGCTTTAAACATTTCCTGGACAGTTTTTCTTTCCTCTCATGCTCCTCTGTCCTCTCCTCTGGCTGTAATCCAGCTGAACCACAACAGGTGCTTCATCTCCCAAATAGAAACCACTCAGACTGCACCCTCATTCTGAATTGTGTTATTGACCTTGTGTGTCTTTGTCTGTGTGTGTGTGTGTGCATCAACACAACATCTAAAACACAGACGTTAAAATGCACTGCTTCAACAGATTGCAGGAGCAGGAATACAGCCAGCATCAAAAATAATTCTTTTCCCTACGTAATTGATTACTTTTTTACTGTTTGTTCTGGCATCCCATCGTATGATGCCCTCTTATCTCCTGCACATACAGTGCCCTCCAAAAGTATTGAAACACTTGGTATTTCACACATTTTAATTTGTTTATGCTGTTGCAAATACAAAAAAAATGAACATTTCTAAAATTATTTTCCTTAAACTCAAACTGAAAGCAAATCTCTACAACCTGATATAAATTAATTAAAAATGTATAAGCCAAGATGATGGGTTGCACAAGCAATGGAACGCTTCAGGCTTTGCATGTGATGTCACAGGTCACGTGCAGGGCGGTGCCAAGCACAGCCGAAGGTCAAGTTTAGCACACTTGGCTGTGTGAACAAGCCATCTCAAGTTGTCTTTCCTCTGTTTTCCATCTTTTTTTCAGCCATTACACCATTGGTATAGTTAGAAATAGAAAAATAATAAAAAAAAAAACTGCGCCTCTAAGGCATTACTCATTTCATTACAGAAGCAGCGGTGGGACGCCGAAAAAAGTGAGAGCCAGCTGACTTTTCCTCTACAATACCTGCAGCAGTGTACACAAAATTCAATAAAGTTAATGATGAACATTATCACTAAGGCTATGGTTAGGAATAGTAAAATAAAGTTGATGACAAACATTTTCACTAAATATGATTATAAATATGGAAGTCTGCAATCCTCAATTAACTTATTATGACCTGAGTGTACTTACACATGTGGTCATGTTGCTCCACATGCAGTCAACAAAGAAAACAGCATGACAGGTGTACAAATGCCAAAAACAAAAAATTTCTCCTTGTACCACTTGTAATTCAGCACCAGAAAGATAACCTGGTATGTTCGCTTATGCCACTATCACATTCAGACATAATGAGTTTGTCTAGAAGCTCATCCCACCCTTTGCAGTATGTACGTTGTTTCTCGTGTCACTAATCCTGGAAGCCCTGCACGTGGCGATGGGGAGTGGCCTAGGTCATGTGACTGCAAGGCGTCGATACCTTTAAATTAGTTTTACTGCCAGTTCTCTTCAGACAAGTCAGGGGATGGATACATAAACATTTCCAAGTCACTGAATATGTCTACAACTTTACTTACATAATTTATGAAGAAATACAAACAGTATGGCACTCTATGGTAAATCTGTGTGGTGTAGACTTTTCTCAAAAACTGAGTGACTGTGCAAGAAGGAGAAGAGTGAGGAAAGCCACCAACACACCCAGACAAACCAGAGGAAGTTACAGGCTTCTGCTGCTGTGACTGGAGAAATTGTGCATAATGAATGTTTTGCATTTTGTATCACCAGATATACAGCTTGATGATGAAGTCGTATAGAGGAGGATTTTCTTTATCCAAAACATCAAATCTAGGCTTGCATCTCAGATGTACCTTCTGGCAATTTGTAGCTTTCAGGTCTTCTTTTTAAGGAAATGTTTATGTATCCATCCCCTGACTTGTCTGACGAAAACTGGCAATAAAACTGGTTATTTACAGGTATTATACCAGAGTGTTCCATTACTTGTGCAACCCATCACCTTGGCTTTTATATTTTTAAATAATTTATATCAGGTTGTAGAGATTTGCTTTGAGTTTGAGTTTAAGAACGATAATTTTAGAATTTCTTTTGTTGTATTTTTTGTATTTGAAATGGCCAAAGCAAATTAAAATGTGTGAAATACCAAGTGTTCCATTACTTTTGGTGGACACCGTACTTTTTTTTGGCACTGTACTTATTTTGGTTACAGGAATTTTTTTCTTCTGATTCTTTATTTTCATCCTCTGTTACTCGTCTCCCCCCACTAATTCTGTGTTCACTTTCTACCTGCTCTTGTGTCTTTACTGTCCTTTGATGGGAACATCTGCCTCTAAAACTAATCATACTAAGCTGATTTTAATTTTCCTCATGACTATTTGGTGATCATCTACTAAACATGCTGCTTGTCAAACTGACAAAGACAGTATCATCAAACATTTGCAGAAACCTCCTCGGAATAAAATCCAAACATGCACTCACACTTTGGTCAAAGCGTCCATTCCTTTGAAAACATCTTTGGGTAGCGTCTCCAGGTTGTTGTAAGCCAGACTCCTATACAAAGATTAAAAACAAAATATCAATTGAAGTGAAATGAGAACCATTTATCATGCTGCATTGAATATTTGTCATTGCTTCTGTTATTCAAACACTGAATACTTTTCTATTAAAAAATGCATCATATTTCAACTACACTTTGCCAGAAGGCACATGGGAGACTCTTCAAGTCTAGAGTTTTTTTCTGTTTCTTGTATGAACACTGACTGCACCGTGAAGCTCTGACTGGTGATACAGCAGACAAAAGTTGTAATTTCTGTTCAATTTCAATTTATTTTCATTTATATAGTGGCAAATCACAACAAAGTTGCCTCAAGGCACTTCACACAAGTAAGGTCTAACTTTACCAACCCTCAGCGTAAGCACACAGGTAACAGTTGTAAGGAAAAACACCCTCTGATGATTTGAGGAAGAAACCTCAAGCAGACCAGACTCAAAGGGGTGACCCTCTGCTTGGACCATGCTAATGACACAATTAACAATACGAATATACAGGAAATTTTTGGAGTCCATGCTGGTGCACAGGAAGGGAGCCTTGCAGAAGAAGACAATGCCAGTTGAAGCCACAGAAGTCCATAACTCCTTCAGAGATGTCAAATATATGGTGGCTTCCCTCACTTGTCTCCTTCTTGAACAATCGCTCAATTTTTGAGGACTGCCTCCATCTCCTGACATGTCTAATGAAAACTGGCTGTAAAAATGATTTATATTAACAGTACTCATTATGTTTAGTTTGTACAATTTTTCATGATTAATGAAAATGGAGCAACTGCGTGTAAAAATGGTCGTAATTTTGAAATGGTTGATGCAATATTTATATTACATCTGACAATCTACACTTCAAGAACATCTTGATTGTTTCATTTCAACTCCACTGTGGTAGTGTGAAGAGGCAAAAAAAACCCCAAAACAAAACAAACAATAACATAACAGTGTGTTACTGTCCATATACTTTTGGACCAGACTGTATTTGCACTTGGAGCAACCTGTTGATTACCGTGTTTGCCTGTCGGAGGGCCCACGGCAAAGCATTAGCCCCGCCCTTTTTTTAAGTAAGTTGGTTAACCGGCCACCTGAAATTAAATTAAATTAAATTACATGGAATCCATTCAATGAATGAGAAAAGAACAAAAAAAATTAACACAATCACGTGAGTTATTTCTGATATATATTTTTTTTATTTGTGATAAATTTAGACATTTTATTGAAATTGGCATTCCAATGTACATGATATTGGCCATGCTGGTGCATTGACCCGCCCCCTCTTCAGGCAGTATTTCGTGTGGAGAGCCCTGGGCCCTCTTATGGGACAGCGGGTATATATGATATTAATTTTTACATATTACTGACATGGATCCAGAGATTCAAATGCACCTAATGGCCACAAATGTGTGAAATTTGATTCTGATGATGAAAAATTGTGTGCACATTTTGCCAATTCAGTAGTGGAGCAGCACATACTACTACTGCTACTACTACTATTAGTAGTAGTAGTGCAGCTGCTGAAGATAATAATAATACTATTTATTTATGTAAGTATATAACACATTCAAATAAAAACAAAGTGCTTCACAAAAAAGCAATAAAAAACAATAAAACACCAAACAATCAAGACAGTTATAATAAATTAGGTATTACAAAAAAGTTTAAAAATAATGTCCTAATACTCCTAATAATTACAAAATATATTAATAAATTTAAATATATTGATTCATCAAAAATATTATTTTTCCAAGACAAATGAATAAAAAATGAGTTACACTCAAAAAAGATTTGTAAAAATAAATAAATAAATAAATAAAATAAAAATGCAGCATAGGCAGTCAAGAATACAAAAAATAAAAATGCTTGACTCGATCATACACTCAACAAAAATATAAAGGCAACACTTTTGGTTTTGCTCCCATTTTGTATGAGATGATCTCAAAGATCTAAAACTTTTTCCACATACACAATATCACCATTTCCCTCAAATATTGTTCACAAATCAGTCTAAATCTGTGATAGTGAGCACTTCTCCTTTGCTGAGATAATCCATCCCACCTCACAGGTGTGCCATATCAAGATGCTGATTAGACACCATGATTAGTGCACAGGTGTGCCTTAGACTGTCCCACAATAAAAGGCCACTCTGAAAGGTGCAGTTTTATCACACAGCACAATGCCACAGATGTCGCAAGATTTGAGGGAGCGTGCAATTGGCATGCTGACAGCAGGAATGTCAACCAGAGCTGTTGCTCGTGTATTGAATGTTCATTTCTCTACCATAAGCCGTCTCCAAAGGCGTTTCAGAGAATTTGGCAGTACATCCAACCAGCCTCACAACCGCAGACCACATGTAACCACACCAGCCCAGGACCTCCACATCCAGCATGTTCACCTCCAAGATCATCTGAGACCAGCCACTCGGACAGCTGCTGGAACAATCGGTTTGCATAACCAAAGAATTTCTGCACAAACTGTCAGAAACTGTCTCACGGAAGCTCATCTGCATGCTCGTCGTCCTCATCGGGGTCTCGACCTGACTCCAGTTCGTCGTCGTAACCGATTTGAGTGGGCAAATGCTCACATTCGCTGCCGTTTGGCACGTTGGAGAGGTGTTCTCTTCACGGATGATGCAAAGGAGATGTGTTGCACTGCATAAGGCAAATGGTGGTCACACCAGATACTGACTGGTATCCCCCCCCAATAAAACAAAATTGCACCTTTCAGAGTGGCCTTTTATTGTGGGCAGTCTAAGGCACACCTGTGCACTAATCATGGTGTCTAATCAGCATCTTGATATGGCACACCTGTGAGGTGGGATGGATTATCTCAGCAAAGGAGAAGTGCTCACTATAACAGATTTAGACTGGTTTGTGCACAGTATTTGAGGGAAATGGTGATATTGTGTATGTGGGAAAAGTTTTAGATCGTTGAGTTAATCTCATACAAAATGGGAGCAAAACCAAAAGTGTTGCGTTTATATTTTTGTTGAGTATATTTCCAGAATTTTTTTATTTTTTAATTTTGGCTGTGACCTTTTTGCACATTTTGAATGGACAGCAGGATGTCACAGTGTTGCATTTCCACAGAGATTGTTAAATGCTACATTTTATTGTATGACTGACTGTGTAGTTCATTTTAAACCATTCATTTTGTTTCTGTGATTTTCCACATAAGAAACATTTGATACCAAAATATACAGGGATGAAAGGGATGGTGCAGAAACGGACTTAAACCAGTCAGTAAATAGTAGCTCTGCAGAGACCTGTGATTTGTGAATGAGAGGCCGAAATCCAAATTCACAAAGAGAAGTGAATGAAAACCAAACGTCAACGTGATTCATGAATGTCGTATTATTCATGAGAAGGCGATTCCAAGAACAGAAGGGTTTATGTTGATGCATATTCAGAATAATTCAGTCAGACCAAATGAACCGAAGAAAGAGATGATTTAGTACCGTGATTCCTATCAGAAAATGTAAACTACAAATGGCAGAAGATGGCATTTTTACCCGAGGCCAAAATATGTCCATCGGGTAACGCGAAGCCTTTGTATCCGTCCAACCGTTTGTCTGTCTGTGCTCAGCATAACTCCAGTCCTCTTACTGCCAGGGTCTTCAAATTCACAGAGAACATTCTTGGGACACAGACCTTGGACAAGTTAAAAGATGGCTAACCTTGACCTATTCTAAGAGGTCAAAAGGTCACTTTCTTCCAACACAGTCTTTCATTGATTACATGCTCATACAGCTGAGACTATTTTAGCATTGCGTTATATTTACCATTATCATCTAAGCAGTGCCCAAAAATCCTCCTACTGCACAGACATCAAGCGTGACAAATCTAACCTTTGTCACGGCCACACGACAAGCATCACCAGCCTCCCAGCAGGAGATGACAAACCGGTGAGAAGTGCTGAACACAAACAGCCCCCCCACTGTTTGTCTGTTTATTGCACTTTAAACCCATGTAAACTGACAAAGCTCTTATATGTGAAAAGATGAGATTATAAATAAAAGCTAAACAAGCATTTCTTTCAAAGTTGCGCTGCACTACAGGAAACTGTAAACATGTTGACCCGCCAGCGACTTAGTACCAACTCAAGGTTCATCAGGTCTAAAGTTACAGATGGGTTATATTTGGCTCTGACCTGCAGATCGCGCAGTAATGTAATTATTTTTAGCACTGATGAGGTTTGAAACTCTAGAAAGTAAATGTTTTCTGATAAAATGCTGCTTTTTTATAATGTCTGTTTGAAATAAGACTGAGCATAATTGTTTGGTGGCAACAAAGGAAGCAGTCGGACATCATGTCATCATTCATTACTTCAGTTATTCACCTGCTGGGTTATTTATGACACAACACGCAACATGAATAGTGTTCATTCTCATTCATTCATTTTCAAACTTACACTATCCACTAGGTCTCGACATTATAGTATTTAGATTGTTTCGGAACACCAAATCCTTCTTTTCTGAAGCATCTGAACCTGTAATTGCTTCAAATGTTTTGAAATGAACCTTTTTCTGAAAATAGTAAATTATTTTCTGATGCAGTTGTTTTATTTAGTTTTTCAAGTGGTTCAAAACAGTGAAACATTTTCTAATGCAATTGTTTCTTTAAGTTTTTTTGAGTGAAACAGTGAATTGTTTTCTGCCTGCCAGGTGTCAGCACTAAAGCATTTCTCGCTTTTCAAAACAATGATTCATTTTCAAATGCAGTGTGTTTTAATCATTTTATAACAGTCAATCATTTTTGAAGAAATTGTTTCATTAAGGTTTTGAGTGAAACAGTGAATTATCTGAAGCAGTGAATTATTTTCTACTTGCCTGATGTCAGTAGCAAAGTGTTTCACCCTTTTCAAAATAATGATTCATTTTCTAATGCGGTGTGTTTAATCATTTTATAACAATCAATCATGTTTGAAGAAATTGTTTCATTAAGGTTTTGAGTGAAACAGTGAATTATCTGAAGTAATTACTTATTTTCTACTTGCCTGATGTCAGTAGCAAAGTATTTCTCCCTTTTCAAAATAATGATTAATTTTCTAATGCAGTGTGTTTTAATCAACTGTCAGTCATTTACCTGAAGCATTATTTCATTTAGTTTTAGAGCATTTTGAAAGGTGCAGCATTTTCTGATATGTGTTTTGTTAAAAATGTTTTTGAATGTTTTGAAATATTTGTTTCTTTTGAATGTTTCAAAACAGTGAAGCAATTGTTTCATTTAATTTTAAGTGTTTTGAAACAATGTATCTTTTTTAACCCGCTGAATACCAGCATTTATGGTAACCCTCAGACAATAGTATTTCTAGCAGTTCAAAACAATAAAAATTATTTTTGATGCAGTTATTTGATTTTTGTGTCTTAAAACAATCAACTGCTTTCTGAGCCACGGAATCTTCACTGCTCAATAGGTGTCATCACTGTAGTGTTTCTTGCACTTCATGGCATTTATTTTCAGAAGCAATTCATTCTGCATTTTTTCCAAACTGAGAAATGTGTTCGAGCCTAATGGTTTCATTTAGTGGGCAAAGCCTTTCATAACAGTTAATCAGTTTCAGACGCGATGATTCATTTGCTTCAAATGGTGTCATGGAATGCGGCGAAGAAGAGAGGCAACGGGGCATTGAACCCAGACTTGATTATCAAATGATTTACTCCTGCAATCAGTGTGTGTGGAATTATTATTGTTATTATTATATTTTTTTTGGGGGGGGGGGGGGGGGTTACACCTGAAATCCACCATAGTAATTGGGCCTATGTGCTCCAGCAAAATCACCTCTGCTCCAGCACGATCTGCCCTTCAGAAACACGATCTCGCTCATGCTTCCTTCCAGTGGTTAAATCAGACATACCGCCGACATCAGCGTTTCTGTCTGGCTGTGCGTTTGTGCGACAGTAATAAACTGACAGGGCACAGGGCACCGACGCACGGGTCGGACCACTACAGCAGCTGTCTCAGTGGCTGTAAGGCGAATGATGTTGAGCAGGAAGAACGTGTAGCGGAGGATGTGTCTTAGGACAGAGCTAAGATAAGGAACAAGGAAACATCATTTCAAATGGAAAAACCTAACGTACTTACAGATGGATGAGTGCCTTCAAGCCCCGGAATGCATATGGAGAAATTGAAGCAATCTGGTTGTTTTCAATGAATCTGTGAGCGAGAAGACTCTTGTGAGCAAAATGACGTGTTAACATTTCATAATCCCACGTGAAAATAAGTCAGAATACTTTTGGAACATTGTCTTTGAGCCTCTTTAGGCTGCATGTAATAAAAGCGGGGAAAAAAAGATAAAATAATTTATATATTTTTTAAAAATCACTCTATAAGTGCTCCAGTATAATACTATAATTTTTTAGCAAAGTTTGTCTATGTGTTCCCCTCCTCCTCCCTCCCAGGTTATTTGGCCAATTTCCACCAAATTTGATATGTGGATGATGGCGAACTACGCAACTGCCCTTAAAGGGTTTGTTTTGCCAAAAAGTCCAGATCATTGGGGTCAAACATCAGAATGTTGATTTTATGCTCTCATGTCCACCAAACGTGGCACACCTATAGTAGGTAGGTAGGTTCTGGAATTGGCCAGATGAGATCATATTTGCCCAAGGAAAATCATTAGGGTCAAAGTTATTGGGATCAAGCATCAAAATTTAAGCATTTCACTTTGATTTAGTCCAAACTTGGCACACATACAGTATGTAGGTAGGTTCTAGAATTGACCAGGCAAGGTCAAATTTGGCAAAGGTCAATCATTGGAGCCAAGGTCATGTCAGTCGCACTGTTTGTTGGTCTATTCCTCCCAACTCTTTATGCTGATTGGTATGTCAATGAAGGTTGACAGTGAAATTGCCCTTAAAGAAATAGTTTTTGGCAAAATTCAAGGTCGAGGAATTTGATGTTGAACCCAATTTGGACCAAATATGCAAGGTTGGGTAGGATTACTTTGAAATGTAATCCAAAAGTAATCAGATTACAAGTAATCCAAATGTATGTACATACATACATGTAATCCACATGTATTCTTTCAAAGTAATCCTACCCAACCTTGCAAATATATTACACAGTTATTCTGGAATAGCCCTCACAAGGTCAGCCAGAGGTCAATCATTTGGATGAATGTCAAGCTCCAACAAAAAAAACAATATGACAGCATGTGCTACCACTTTGCATGGTTGTAAAAATACTCACAGATATTCAAGATGTGGTAAACCCAGGAAGGCATCTTCATCGATTAAGTCAAATGAATTTGCTGTGAACAATCTGTGAAAGAAGAGAAGAAAAAAATCTATTTAAAATCACAGATTTTCTTCCTGTTTCCAGAAATGTTCTCTGAATTTCTCCCACAAAATTTCCTCGACACTCACTTTTTTAATCTAAAGAGATGAAGGGGTGTGATGTTCATATTTGATAGGTATCGTTCTGTATTTATTTCCACAGTGTCAGGTAAAAGAATAAATAATGACTCCTCCAGGCTTTTTCACAAAACAACTCGAAGAAGCAGCTGCAACCTACATGTGTGAGTCATTATTTAAACTGACAGTGTGAGTTTCTAAAATAACACATTGTGCACCTCAAAAAGCATCCAGAAAGGTCTTATTATGAGAATATGATAGGTTTTTTTTTATTCTCAAGGAGGACTAACTCAGAATTGTGGACAACATGATACCAGCTCAGATGGATTAGTGGACTCTCAGCCGAGCGTTGCTGTGCGACACTCGAGGGCAGAGTCACACCAAAGGTCACAACCACCCTGACACGGCTTCAACACAAAATCCCATAGGTGTGTCAGCAATGTTCAGGGTTGAAATTCTGTCATAGAGCAGATCCTGAACATGTTCAAAATATGCTCTGTGACTCCCATTACTCTAAAATTCTGGGACTTTTTTGGGTTTTGGGTTTATATATATATAATATATATATATATAATATGTATAAAACTCTGTAACATTTACTGGATATAAAACTGATGTAGTCAACTCAATCTAAAACAAAATACAAAGATAACTGCCCATAAAAGCTAACTGAACATGAAACAAATGAAATATTTAAGTAACAGTAAAATAAATAAAGAAGAAGAAGAAGAATTTAAAAATGATAAAACACTGTAACATTTACTGGATATAAAACTAATGTAGTCAACTCAATCTAAAACAAAATACAAAGATAACTGCCCATAAAAGCTAACTGAACATGAAACAAATGAAATATTTAAGTAACAGTAAAATAAATAAATAAATAAATAAGAAGAATTTTTAAAAATGATAAAACTCTGTAACATTTACTGGATATAAAACTAATGTAGTCAACTCCATCTAAAAGAAAATACAAAGATAACTGCCCATAAAAGCTAACTGAACATGAAACAAACAAAATATTTAAGTAACAGTAACATAAAGAAAGAAAGAAAGAAAGAAAGAAGAAGAAGAATTTAAAAATGATAAAACTCTGTAACATTTACTGGATATTAAACTAATGTAGTCCACTCAATGTAAAACAAAATACAAAGATAACTGCCCATAAAAGCTAACTGAACATGAAACAAACAAAATATTTAAGTAACAGTAAAATAAATAAAGAAGAAGAAGAAGAATTTAAAAATGATAAAACACTGTAACATTTACTGGATATAAAACTAATGTAGTCAACTCAATCTAAAACAAAATACAAAGATAACTGCCCATAAAACCTAACTGAACATGAAACAAATGAAATATTTAAGTAACAGTAAAATAAATAAATAAATAAATAAGAAGAATTTTTAAAAATGATAAAACTCTGTAACATTTACTGGATATAAAACTAATGTAGTCAACTCCATCTAAAAGAAAATACAAAGATAACTGCCCATAAAAGCTAACTGAACATGAAACAAACAAAATATTTAAGTAACAGTAACATAAAGAAAGAAAGAAAGAAAGAAAGAAAGAAAGAAAGAAAGAAAGAAAGAAAGAAAGAAAGAAAGAAAGAAGAAGAAGAAGAAGAATTTAAAAATGATAAAACTCTGTAACATTTACTGGATATTAAACTAATGTAGTCCACTCAATGTAAAACAAAATACAAAGATAACTGCCCATAAAAGCTAACTGAACATGAAACAAACAAAATATTTAAGTAACAGTAAAATAAATAAAGAAGAAGAAGAAGAATTTAAAAATGATAAAACACTGTAACATTTACTGGATATAAAACTAATGTAGTCAACTCAATCTAAAACAAAATACAAAGATAACTGCCCATAAAACCTAACTGAACATGAAACAAATGAAATATTTAAGTAACAGTAAAATAAATAAATAAATAAATAAGAAGAATTTTTAAAAATGATAAAACTCTGTAACATTTACTGGATATAAAACTAATGTAGTCAACTCCATCTAAAAGAAAATACAAAGATAACTGCCCATAAAAGCTAACTGAACATGAAACAAACAAAATATTTAAGTAACAGTAACATAAAGAAAGAAAGAAAGAAAGAAAGAAAGAAAGAAAGAAAGAAAGAAAGAAAGAAAGAAAGAGAAAGAAGAAGAAGAATTTAAAAATGATAAAACTCTGTAACATTTACTGGATATTAAACTAATGTAGTCCACTCAATGTAAAACAAAATACAAAGATAACTGCCCATAAAAGCTAACTGAACATGAAACAAACAAAATATTTAAGTAACAGTAAAATAAATAAAGAAGAAGAAGAAGAATTTAAAAATGATAAAACACTGTAACATTTACTGGATATAAAACTAATGTAGTCAACTCAATGTAAAACAAAATACACCACCCACAAAACCTAACTGGACATGAAGCAAATGGACTATATATATATATATATATATATATATATATATATATATATATATATATATATATATATATATATATATATATATATATATATATATATATTTAAACTCTAACATTTACTGGATGTAAAACTAATGTAGTCTACTCAATCCAACACTAACCATAAATGTCACTGCACACAAAACCTTTGTGATTATAATCATAAGCATGCATTTTATTTATAGAGCACTTCATTGTTCACCCTTAAATTAAAAAACAAAAAAAAATGTTGGATTTACATGATTGAAACATGTACATTGATTGCACATGATCAGAATGTGTCCAAATAACATAACGTAAGCAAGTTATGTTATTTGGACACATTCTGATAATATAATGTACATATTTGTCATGTTTTCTTCTTCTTTTTTTGAGTGTATTCTCCGTCAACACCCCCTTCAACTCCGCCCCTGGCATACACCTCCTGACTGCAGCCCTGTGATCTCTTGCATAATCCTGACACCATTACAGAAAGAATTCCCCTTTAAAATCTGTGTCTGCAGCACAAGATAGATAGATAGACAGATAGATAGATAGAGTAAAAAGGTTTTACTCACAGAAGTTGGAGGGCGGGTGTATGAACAAAGCTTCCTCCTGTGATTTCATGAAATCCGGACTTGACAAAAGATCTAATAGGATGGAGACAGAAAGAGAGAGAAAAAAGTGTTGGACACTTGCACCAAATACGTGGTTTGCACAAGAAAACGCAGGAGGTGGCACTTACAGAGAAACCACGTCGGTGGGGAAAGTGTGCGGGACTGATCGCACATTCTCACACAGGGCATTATCTTTGGTGCAGGTGCACCCGAAGGGACAGCGGGGCTGCCGCGCTCTCCTTCCGTCCGCTAGAGCCAAGCTGACAGCGGCCACCCAGACCAGGAGCGTCCGTCCTCTCCATCCCGCTCCGCACGGGGACCCCATCCCTGTCTGTCCCGGTCGAGAGGAGAATCAGTCCCGAATGCAACTTCTGCGCAAAATCCTGCGAGCTGCGCGCTCCCAGAATCCCCGGATCCAGAAGCAGCAGCAGCAAACAGCTCGCGTGTTTCGTTTTTTACGCGACAGCCGACCCGGTGGGTGCGTGCGCTGTGCAGGGCGCACGATCATAAAAGAGGGGGGGAGAAGTGGAAGGGGGGGGAATTTATTTTTGTTTTTTTTTCCACTCGCGATCAAAAGACAGCTGAGGCTTTTACTTTTTTTTTTTTTTTTTTATCATTGCCAGGGAGAAAATATAAATTGATGCGTGAAGAGAGAAGGATGTGCAGGAGAGGCGTGGGGGAGGTCCCGAGGTGCTTAAAAAAAAAAAAAAAAAAAAATTGGCAGCTATTATTTATGCGCACTTCACAGAAGCGCAGGGCTAATGATATTCATGAGGCTTTGCGCAAAATGCACCTGCTTCATTGTCACACGCTGCTTCTTTTATTCTTATTATTCGCTGCACACAAGCCTTTCTGTGGAAATGTGGGGTTTGATTTGTGTGTGTGTGTGTGTGTGTGTGTGTGTCAATAAAATTCCAAAGTTGTAATTTTCCACTCCAAAATAAAATAAAAAAAAATAATAAAAAATGTTACAGAGAAATGTGTCTATTTCATTAAAGAATGAAGAAAAACCTGATAACAAGCAGATACATGTTTCCACAAAGGCAGCAAACGGGATAATAATAATAAATAATTAATGACTTTATTAACATGTTCTTATAAAACCACAGTGGCTCTCACCCACCTCCCAAAACAAGGAAACATTATAGGAAAAGGGTAACGCAAGACTATTGTTTTGTTTTGTCTTTAAAACTTTGGATTTTTATTTTATTATTTGTTTATTTATTGCCTTGTCTGGAAACAATTCAGGATTTTGACCCAGCTGGGTTAGATTACAACAGCAAGGCAATAATACTCTGAGAAACTCAGTTTCCCAGCATGCCATTCAAGGGTCAAACAGCACTGCTATCACATATGCTAGTGTTAGCTAGAGGTGGGCGATACCAGGAATTTTGGTATTGAGTCGATACCAAGTAAATACAGGCCCATTATCGCTGATACCGATACCGATACTTTTTCATATTTAAGCTTCATAGATCCAAAGGCTCCAAAAGACCTAGGACAGAATTTCACCAAACATTGTACGTGACAACAAAATACTTTATTATCACAATCAACATTTTTGTTTAAAAAAAAATCACTCAACACAACTTAAAACAAAATCTCCTGAGGTAGAGGGCTGACAAACCACAATACAAGGGTGCGCTCATGGAAATAGAGACTGGAATGGACGTCACGTGACTAGCGGCGTGCTGCACGGCGGCCATTACTAAGGGTGGAGAGAGCACCTTGAGCCAGTTAAACAGAAGTGAAATGAGGGAAAAAAGGCAGCCAGTGCTTCACCATCAACTGCACCAACTACAAAAACAAATTCTCGAATACTAACATGAACTGTACAAGAGCCTTAATGTAATTATGTAAAACAAATGTCTATTTTAAAGTCGTTATGTCGCAATTTAATATCGATATACTGAGACTATAACGCAACGCCATAAGTTCTTTTCATTAAGCTGCATTCACATGCATACAGATATGGAAACAAAAATGTTTAAATGTATTTATGTCCATATATACTTGCAGTTGTTTAATATGATATGTACATGGTGGTCACAGGCGGCATTTAAATTTTAACAGTGTGGTTGGAGGGGATGGAGGAGGAACTTTATACCCTGACTGAGGGTCAAAAGTCATAAATTCTGAATGGCTTTATATCGACTTGTAATAAAATGTTAGTAAAAATCATATATACGTATGTTGTTGTCGTTAAAAGACTTGCAATAATATTACAGTGGAAAAAGCAGCAAGGTAAATGATCACAATGACAAGGCATACTTCAGATTTATATTTTAATACATAAGGATTTTTTATCCAGGCATGTATGGGTTCATTAGAGCTTTTAATCAGCTTGAATACAACTTACAAGGCCTCATTTATAAAAAATCCATCGAGGATTATGATGACAGGAAAAAAAAACATCACAGTAAATGGCATATTTTCCCCAAATTTCCACACTTTACATAAAACTTTTTTTTCTACCCAGACATGTATGGGTTCATAAGAAAGAGCAATTAAAGGACTTTAAAACAAGCCTACATTTATTAAAATTCGTTAACAAATAGCTACAATAAAGAGAGAAAAGCAGCACAGTTTGTCATAATTTCCCCAAATTTCTGCATTTTACATAAAAGTTTTTTTTTTCACCCACACATGCATAGGTTCATTGGAAAGAGCTTGCAAATGGCTTTAAAACAAGCCTACATTTATTAATATTCGTTAAGAAATAGCAATGCTCGTCATCGTTCAGTATCAATACCAGCGTTGGTATCGATATTATCAATATTAGGATCGATCCACCCACCTCTAGTGTTAGCCTCATGGGGATGTAGAAATGTGGTAGACCTTAAACTGTGACTGAAAGTACCAAAGAAACCGAAAGACTGCAACAGACATGACTTATAAATATAGGCCTCCATCACCTCGGGGGAGGTGATGGTCTAGTGGTTAAGGTGTTGGGCTTGAGACAAGAAGATCCTTGGTTCAAATCCTGCCTGACTGGAAAATCACTAAGGCCCTTGGGCAAGAATCCCCTATTGCTTCCGGTGTGTAGCGAGCGCCATGTATGGCGGCACCCTGACATCAGGGTGAATGTGAGGCATAATTGTAAAGCGCTTTGAGCATCTGATGCAGACCATTTACTTAACCCACATAAAATCTGGGTGTATATTTCACATAAAGGTTTTGCTGGATATTTGCTCTAAGACAACACTCGCGCAGGTAGCTACAGTTGCACTGTTTGACTTGGTTTGCCAAAGTGGGTCAATGGAAAGACAAATATTTTATCATAGCTTTATTGGATGTATTTATCCTGGTTGTAAATCATAATTCAGAATTCCTAGTAGTTTCCATCAAATGCATCATGAACGTCAAACCTTCCTTTATGTCATTTGTGAAATCTCACAGAGCAAATTCATTATATTTGCATGGAATCCCTCAAAAGAAATAATTTACCAGCAAAAAGTTGTGATTTTGTAACATCCCACAGAAATAAAGGTGCTAATTAATGGATGTGAAAATACGAAGGGATTACATGTTAAGTTTTAATTAACATCAACATCACATTTGCTTCCTGATTCTTTTTTAAAATTGTGTCTTAGATTTCTGAACAACACTGTAGGCCTAAATATTAAACATAATCCAGGAAATAATCCAGTCAGACTTCCGACATGAAGAAAAACACAAACATTAACAACTCAGAACACATTTGTTACTAATACACACGTTTATCCTTTGACTTTTAGAAACATTTCACCTTTTCATTTCTACATCTTGTATTGTCTTTATAGCCTTACTGTCCCATTTCCTCAGTCCACTGGCACACATTGGCTTCTTTGTTGAGTTCATTGTGTAAAAGCCACGAAACACTGGGCTTCTGTTTTCAAGACTGGAGGGCACACTTAATAACCCTATTCCTTTGAAATAGAATAATGGCCCACTTATTTTCCTTCTACAGTCAAAACGCCTACAGAAATTCCCCTTTTTGTTGTCTCGTACAGTAGCGGAAAGGAAAGATATGATCACACTAATTACCCAATTAATCAGTGTAATTGGCCCAGTTATCCAAAGTGAAAATCAATGTCTGCTGTAGCATTTCCTGGTGGGGAAGAAGACTCAAATGAAGATACAGATATAAAATTTGAAATGCCTTGGACAGAGTGGCGTCCTGTCCGGGATGTACCCTGCCTCACGCCCTATTACTGGTGGGATAGGCTCTAGCCCCCCCTGTGGCCCTTAATTGGAGTAAGCAGGCATAGAAAATGGATAGCTGGATGGTTCAGTGAACCTATCTGCATATTTCAGCAAGCCAAGTCTAGGAATATGCTCCAGACAACTGGCTCATCCCCACATTTCTAAAGTAAGCATCTATCGGCCACAGTCAGGTTAAACATGGGCGTCCCCTTGACCTCCTCCATGCACTGTGGTCCTCAGCACTGAGACACCTATGTGCTGGATCATTAGATTCAAGTAGATTAGATAGAACTTTAATCCCTTGGGAAGACTCCCTCAGGGAAACTGAGGTTCCAGCAGCATTGTATAGCAGCACACAGGGTAAGAAGCACACCGAGAATCAAAAGTAGGAGTAAAAAACAGTTTGCAAATATAAATATGAACACACAAACATAAATACCAGAAATACTGCTCTCTACTGGTTTACTGACTACTACTGTTGCTCTCCTTCCCGTCCTCTGTCTTCCTGTTACTCCTTCTCTACCTGAGTGAGGAGTTGTACAGTCTGATGTTCTGAGGGACAAAGGAGTTTTTCAGTCTGTTGGTCCTGCACTTGGGAAGGAGCAGGCTGTGGCTGAAGAGGCTCCTCTGGTTGCTGATGACATTGTGCAGAGGCTGACTGGCATCGTCCATAATGTACAACAGTTTGTTCAGTGTTCTCTTCTCTGCCACCGTCACCAGAGGAAAAAGCCAGTATAGCCACAATATTGTAGCTATGTTTCGGCACAATTCAAGTGACCCGAGGTAATTTTGTGTTTCATTGCAGTGGTACCGAAGGATCCACCAAAGAGACCAAGTACCAAAGACATTCACTTTTTTAGTCATGCGAAAGGTTTTGGTTAAAACCCCACCCCTGCCACATTTCTCAATGTAATGTGGAGATGAGTCAGGAAGGGCATCCGGTGTAAAACTTGTGCCAATTCACCATTGCAGATCCACCTTGGATCTGCTGTGGGGACCCAGAGTGAACACATGGGAGCAGCCGAAGGGACTTACTTACTATGCCCTATAACTGCTGGGATAGGCTCCAGCCCCCCGTGACCCTTAATTGGAGTAAGTTGTTGAAGATGAGTGAGTGAGGGATGTTTATTTTTGATATGAGGATGAGGTTACAAATCACAGAACTGTTTCACTGCAATGATACAAACCAAGCTGGAGCACCATGCTCAAAGAGCGCAAACCTCCCTAATACTAGTTTCCAATTCTACAAAATTTTACCTTGGGAAAATTTTTCAAGGTCAAATTAGATGTGATCAAATTGTGGTCAGTTTTTTTTTTCCCCCCAGCTTTTTCGGTTTCGGAATTCTTTTTCAAATAATTTTCACAGAACATTTGTTATCTCTACAATGCACAATTTTTCATTGCTTTTTTTTGGCACTTGGTTTCTGACTGATAACTGGAAAATAGACAAACAGGCATAAAATTGGAACCTCCATCCAATTTTGGTGGCGTGTAAATCCATAACAGAAAAATAAGAGTGATTGAGGTAGTTTTTATTGCGATATAATGCAAAATCGGCTTTTCAATATTTAATTCAAATGTCCACAAAATCCAGAATCCGGATCAGATCCAGATCAAACTTTGTCAGGCAATAGCAAGTGCCAGTCTGCACCTCACCTTCAAATATGAGAGTGGGGGGCATGTTTGATTGAGTTATAATGTAAAATATATATAAAAATGGGGGTTAATGTGAAATTTAAATGGCCACAAAATCTGTAATCTGGATCAGATCCAGATCAAACTTTGTCAGTCGATAAAAGATACCATCCTACATAACATGCTTGGATTTTTCCAATATTCCAAGAGTTTTTCCTGCCTTTGACCTTGTCGCGGCTTGTCTTTTTGGTCTTCTCAGGATGTCGTCTTTTAGATAACACAAACTAATTGCAAGTGATATGCTAGAAAGAGGACACAACACTTTAGAATAATTCAGCCTTAAGCAAGATAAAATGCACAGAGTTTTTAAGTTTATTTAAGCCTTCGACACAAAGCTTAGACAAACTGAGTCCTCTAGAGAGACTGAATATGACAACCGCGCTCGTCTATTTATTGGAGACCCGCGGGCATCGCTCCTCCTTCGACTTTTTTTTATTTATTTCATTCCCAAGACATGGTTTTCTATTGGAAGCGTCCTCTAGTGAACCCTAAGCAGGTGTTAGGCCATTATTTCAATGTGACAAACGCTCCCATTAAAACATGAAGGATTTACAACTGATTTTTTTAAAAGACCTTCAGCCACAGGTGCAGCTGGCCTGAGGCCCCCTCCGCACGTGGCCTCAGCCACACGTGCAGCTGGCCTGAGGCCCCTGCACAGCGGCCTGCGGGAAAGCACCTAAAAGGCCTTGGAAAGCCCCTGACAGACTAAATGACTAATAGAGCCCTTTTTTTGGGTTGAACACCCGCTAGTTCAACCAGAGGACATACAGTTCGGATCAGGACACTTGATAGTTCATCACAGTTCAAATATGGACCTAAAAATTCTTCTACAGTCCCTCCTCTGGGACTCGAAAGAGTCCCATTACATCAACTATACTCTTGGGTTGTTTACTGACAAGACATCCTCATTTGTGCATTGCAATAAAAAAGAAAAACACAGCACTCGACTTACTGATAACTCTGGTGCGGATATGAATATCAGTGATACTTCACACGGTAAATATATTGCAGTGCAGGTGAACCTACATACTAAGGCACAAGGTGAGCAATTAGCTGGATTATATCAACACAAGGTGACATTCAAACATTGAGTTTTGGTGTAATTCAAGGCACTTAAAATGGCCACATAAAACAAGTTACATCAACCTCTTAATCATGGCAAAGTAAAGGCTTCACATTGACATCAGTGCAACCAATCATCTTCTGGCATCTATTGACTCACTCAACCAGAGGCTCCAACCCATTATACTTGGTTCTACATATTATTTTGTTAAAGCGTCACACATTTATTATTTAAATGCATCAAATAACCCCTACGTTACCACTATTTAGTCAACCAATCAAGTAACTATTCTAAGGTTAGCGCAGCTATGTCTAGTTAAATGATAAACACAATAAATGGTTTCCCTTCATGTCCGTCCTTAAGTCATTTGCCTTAGTCAATCGTATAATGGTTTTCATTATAGGCCATTTCTCAACATTCTCCACTTTGTTTTTCTTCTTTTTCAGCTTGTTTTCTAATGCCCGTTTTGGCCAGACACCAAATTTAGGCAATGCATGTCTCTTGAGGCATGCTATAATTTAAGAAAAAAGGGGTCCCTATGGTGCATCTTTACTACTAAATCTACAAACACGCCGTGTAAGGGTTCCCTTTTTATAACTTTGCAATGTGATGTCTGTGTATGCATTTAGCTTTATCTGTGTTACGCAGATGATGGTAAGGACAGACATTTACCCAACCTTCGTTACTAACATATATCCTTCTTTGTTTTATTTACACTCAGATTTCTGAAACCAGTCCGCAATTCAAACTCAAGAACCAAGATCATAGTCCGTGTTCAGTGCCATTACGTCAGTCCGTGCTCCTCAGCATTTACTCAGCATCTGAAGTTTTGGGAGAAGTTGGGGAACATGGGGAGGTTGGCCTTTCAGGGGTAGTGGGGGAAGGATCAGGAATTCTGGCTTTCAGACAGTCGTGCAGTTCTCTGATGGATCTTTCCAGCTCCTTGTGCTGCTTGGCCAGGTTGTACAGGGCCCCCAGAGAATTCTTGCCCACATTCAGGGTGGTGGTGGCCAGCCCTAGCTGTTCCCTTTCCATATGCTCCATCATGCAGGCTAGCATGTCCATACTAGACTGAAGACCACACAGTTGAGTATGGAGGCCCTCCTGAGCACAAGAGATGTTGGCATTGTCACGGTGTATCCTGAACAGGTATGCAGCTGTCTGACTTAGTTGTGGCATGATTTCCTCAAATAGCTCATGGGGAATGTGATTTGTGAGGGGCAGGAGCTGCTCCAAGGTTTTTGGAACAGACTCTTGTGGAAGACGAAGCTCTCGAACCAAGATTGCCATGTCCTGTGGGGTGACCATGACCAGATTAAGGTTGTGCAGTCCAGGGGACAGGAAGTACAAGGGGGAAGGCATTTCGTGTGTGGGGGGAGTATTGTTGATGTCGCACAGGCAAGTGGTTGGGACACTCTGGGCATTTAGTAGCCTGTACAAAGCTCCCCTCTGTCCTGGTGGGTGAGTTTGGCTAAGGTCTACCCCTGCTGATCCTCCTCCAGAGGTACTGGGCTGATCAGAATATCTCTCCTGCCTTGGGGGTGGAAAGCTGGGGACAGGTCCTAGCAGTGAATTGGGTCTAGGATGCACTCGGGCGGTTGCTGCATATGGCCGACCTTGGCTGCCTCCCCTGGAGGGTATCGTTGCCCCTGGCACATGTGACTGTCTCCATGGCATCTGCGGAAGGGGTGTGTTCCTGAGTCCAAAGGGTCCTTCAGGTGATGGTGGAGTCCTCGGGCCGACTCTTGCTGCAGGCAGATTCTGTGAAGCCGTCATCGCCAGGTGCTGGAACGATGAAGATCCTTCTGTTGCCAACTGGTTTAGCTGCTGGATGGAAGGCGGCTGTGGCGACCAATCATGTCTCGACCATCCCTCCTGCATATCCTCTTCTCCAAACAGTTCTGAGAGTCCAATCAGACTTGATAGAGGCAGATCAGGCATAGGTCCCTGATCAGGGGAGTCTGGTCTCTCAGCCATACTCCTGTGTCCTAGTAATATACATATACGTTCATTATTACAGCTCCATGTCATTCTTTCAGATATTGTCTATCCTATCCCTCATTTTTGTGGGTGCATGAGTGTGAATGTAAATGTGCGTGCATGTCTTCTTCCTCGTCTACAATATCACCAAGCACGGTCCATCCCAGTCCTCCCTATCTGGGGTGTACGCCACAATATTAGGGAGCTGGGGGCTGTCGGGGAGGATAATTGGTATTTCATCCATTTCCATATATTCTGGTTCTCTGTCTGTTTCGTTTGTGCTTTCTTCTAGGGCTCGGATGGCTAACAGTGGGAGCTGTCCTACTGTGGATGAAAGCAATTTATTGACCAGAAATTTTATCAAGGGAATACCACAACATATTACCAGCAAGACCGCCACCCCTGTTAGTGCCAAGATTACACCTATCTGGTATAACCAGTCTTTCCATGATATCCACCCTCTCCTTAGAGTCCCAAACAGTGAAAACAGTGGGCCAATATTCATTCCATTCCCTACAATGTATCCAGAATCGTCAGTTTCATTTCTCCCTCCTATGGAGTTACTTAACAGTTCCTGTTGCATCTCCTCAAGTGTGATTAAGAGCTCTGTCAAATTTCCGTCTTCCCCTGTACGCATGGGAATAGCTGTGCAACATTCGGTGGCTTTGATCATAATACAAACTCCTTGTTCATCAGCCATCATCATCTCAATAGCTAATCTATTTTGCATTGTCATTAGCGAGGTGGCGTGCAGTTGTTCGGTTAAGGCTCCTACTGCTGCCAATGTCCAGTTCAGGTATCTTTGTTGATTATACCACAAGTAATTAATCCACTGCACCTCCTGGAACCTAGAACGGATTTTTGGAGTAACCCCGAACAGAGCCAATGCCCATCCCCATTTATCCGCATCTTCATCTGCTTTAACTCTGCTACTGTCTATGGCTTCTAACTGTCGGGGTATCCCTTCTGGTATCCCGTTTCTTACTGTGATGTTGTAGTCTGTTTTAAACGTCATTATTCCTCTTTTCTTACGAAGTTTCTGTGGCATGGGTTGTATTGAATTTGGCATTTCAATTACTGTTATAGCTCCTGTGAGCATCACAGGAGCACAAAGGCCCTTCCAATTAGGGGACAGCGATGACAGGAGTTTCCTTCTTTGTCCGCATATCCAAAAGATGTCAGCTAAGGGTACCGTTCCCTTAGCTAAATTTGGAGTAGATACCCATGAAGCATGGGTGAGATTCAGTCCAATTACAGACCCCCCTGTGGCCGGTACTATTTGTTCACACTGTATGCCTGCTGCTGGCAGGGTGTGACAGACGGTAATGTTCCATGCTGTTTTGGCCGGTTTGTATTCTTGCTGCTTTTGCATACACTGTATGTGGTGTTTTGGCTGGGTCGTCCCTACCTGCCAATCGCTTATGTATTGTGCTACTAAGCCTTTAGCTATACAGAATGGGTGTATCATCCCTTTCTCTATTTTAATCATAGGTGGAACGGTTCCTTCTGTACTTAGGGGCACTGGACAAAGTTTACTGTCGGCAGCATATTTTTCATCACCTACTGCCATTTTCATAACACATTGTGTATAGCATTCTGCTTGGTCTGGGTTATGTTGGGGGCTCCTATAACAGTTGTTGATATCAGGTAGGGGTTTAGCCTGAGGTATCACACCTTTCCGGTGACAGGCTATGCAAGGCTTTTCACTGATCTGCCTAGCCGAAAATTTCAACCATTGGTAAAATAAATTGGTCTTCAACCCTTGTGTGCGGGCTAGGTCTGTACTGGGATCCCATCTCCCTAAGTGACTGCTTGTTTCTAGGCTTCTAATTGTCCTCTTTTTCCTTGGTTTGATTTTTACCCATTTTGTGGCTTCATGTACTATAACAGTTACATCTTGCTTGGTTTCCCTGCATCCTCTTTTATCACAAATTACCTCTATGTTGAGTGTTCCCTCCTCTTCACATTTGATGCTAATGGCTTCGCCTAATATGTAATCCCCCAGCTTTCCCTGTATTCCTATGTTCTTGTAGGCTTTTGATTTAATGTATACCAAATTATATGTTTTTCCTGTGTTTAGAATGCCTTGTTTAGCTGCTATTGCGGCCATGGCCACGGCACAGTCCGTTGTATGTTTTGGATGTCTATTTTCTCCCATACTGACCACCAGTAGTATTGTCAATCCCTTGAATAATTCCTTAATCATTGCTCTGATGACTGTTGAGATGTGCTACTAGATGTGCTACTAAGTGAGCCGTCACTAGATGAGCTGTCACTAGGGATGTGTGGTGTATCTGTGCTTTGTCTGGGTTGTACTTCCTGCGGTTCTTCTGTCGGTAAATCTACTGAGTTGCTGTCCGGGTCTGATGTCTCCTGTGGCCTGTCTATCCGTCGGTCTGTATTTCTGTCTGTCTGTTGGCCTGCGTCTCCAGTTGTCTCTGAGTCTGCATCTGAGTCTGTCGCTGCTCTATCTGGCAGGGATCCACTACTCTCTGAAGCTGTGCGTCGTCTTTGTTCAATCAGTCTCTGTGAGCGCCTTGGCCAGTGTTCGCCTGGCCGCAGGGAGGCGTGGCCTTCCCTCGGTGCTTCTTCTGGCTGCAGGGAGGCGTGGCCGTCCCTCGGTGCTGCTGTAGGGTCTCTGGCTTCTCCTGCTTCCCCCCTTGGCCCGGCGGCTCTGCCAAGACGAGCTTGCCAAGGCCGCAGAGGCGCTGGGCCACCAACCCTACAGCAGTGGTTTAAATGAAACCAAGTGTCCTTACCGTCTACTTTGACTGCTGTACGTGAGGCAAGAATAACTTTAAAAGGACCTTCTCGGCGGGGCCTGTCCCACTTCTTTTTGAACACCTTGACGTAAACCAGATCACCAGGCTGGATGCTCTGATTTTCGAGTGGAATCTCTGCTTCTCTGTCTTCTGTAGCACCTTTGACCTGCAAAAAGATAGTTTTGTGTATTTGGGTTAACTGTCTCAGATAATTATGCCATTCGTCTTGTAGCTGCTCCAGCGATGGTCCTTCGTAGGGTCCTCTCAGGTATGGAATAGGCATCGGCCGACCTGTAAGAGCTTCAAATGGTGTCAAATGGGTTAGTCGGTTAGTTTGTGAGCGCATTGACAATAAAGCAAGCGGCAACGCATCCAGCCAGGTTAGTTTGCCATTGCTGTCTGCTATGATTTTTGCTAGTTTGTTCTTTAAAATGCCATTAGCCCGTTCCACCGCCCCATTTGATTGGGGGTGATAAACACACCCAAACTTCTGTTTGATACCCAATTGTTTGAATGTTTCTTGTGTAACCTTGGCTACAAAAGCCCTACCGTTGTCAGATGAGATAGTATCTGGAATGCCAAATCTTGGAAAGACATCTCGGCACAAGAATTTGGCTACCGTTTTATGGTCTTGATTTGCAGAGGCTACTGCCTCAATCCATCGGCTGAATCTGCATATCACTACCAAAACATATCTCATTCGTTTAACTCGATTTTCAGCTCCCATGTCTATGAAATCCATCATAAGATGTCTGAATGGCCCATCAGGGACCGGAATGTGGGCTAAAGGGGCTGTGAATGATTTCCGGACATTGTACTGTGCACATACCTCACACTCATTCAACAAACGGTCCACTGTTGCTGCCATATATGGTGACCACCAGACAGCTTTTAGTTTGTTCATAATTTGGACTCGCGAACAATGATCGGGTCCGTGGGCCCAAATGATTGCATGTCGTAATAAATTGGTGGGTAACACAAAATGTCCATGACTACTGCGCCACAGCTTGTCCGCTGGCCCCTGACTGCGTGTCTCAATAGCGCCTCGTTTAACCCACATTCGTTTTTCTTCTCCACTGGCCCTACTTTGAGCCACTATCAGTGCGTCAAGTGAAACCAGTGGGGCACAATCTTGGATGGTTAGCAGGGGAAACATATTTTCTCCTTGTGCTCCTTTGCGCGCTGCGTCATCTGCTAGGTTGTTACCTTGAGCTATGATGTTATTATTCTTTTGATGACCTGCACATTTAATGATGGCTACCTTAGACGGTAATTGGAGAGCTTGTAACAGTTGGGAAATCGCTTCTCCATGAGTGACAGGGGTGCCATCTGCTCTCAGGAATCCCCTTTGTTTCCAAATGTTTGCATGTACATGACATACGCCATAAGCGTAGGCTGAGTCTGTGTAGATATTAACACGTTGATCTTTAGCTATCTGGCAAGCCATAGTTAAGGCTTTGATTTCTGCCAGTTGGGCTGAACAAGGCTGATCAATTCCTTGGGACTCCAGTAATTCAAAGGTCTCGCCATCCGTGTTTAGTTTAACAATCCCCATACCCGCATGCAATCCCGCGGCATCCCGAAAGCATGAGCCATCCACGAACAGGGTTAGATCTGCATCTATGGCGTGATTATACAAATGTTCTCTGGCTCTCAAAAATTTCTCTGTCTCTGCCACACAGTTATGTGGAGTACCATCTAACGGTGTGGTCAATTTGGTGGCGGGATTCACCGTGTGACAACGTTGTATTGTTATTTCTGGAGCGGACAACACAACTTCATATCCAGTGCGTCTAGCTTGTGTTAAGACAAAACGTTGACTGGTTAGCAGGGCATGTAACTGATGCGACGTGTACAACGTTACTGCATGTCCCATGATTATGGATGATGCTTTTTGAAATGCAAAGGCAGCTGCTGCTAGACCCTGATAGCATGGTGGCAATCCTGTTTCAATGTTGTCAAGCTTTGTACTATAATAGGCCAATGGTTGTTTTCCTTCATTTGTTTCCTGCATTAGTACAGCACAAGCATATCCAGTTTTTTCAGTAACATACAAATGGAAAGGTTTCCCATAATCTGGGTTACCTAACGCGGGAGCAGATTGCATGTCTGTTTTTAGGGCCTCAAAAGCTCCCGTTGCCTGATCTGTCCAGACGAGGAAAGCTGCATTGCTTGTTTGCCCCACTGCTCTAATCATGGCACGCAAAGGTGCAGTTTTTATAGCATAATCACAAATCCACGGCCGACTGTACCCTGCCATCCCAAGGAATGAAAGCATCTGTCCCACTGTTTGGGGTTTGGGAGCCTTGATTATAGCCTCCACTTGGCTTGGGGCTATACATCGCGTGGTCCCACACAACTGTCTTCCCAAGTATTCTACTTGTTGTTTGCAGAACTGCAATTTGTCCTTGCTTACTTTATGACCTCCATCTGCCAATGCATGCAATACAATTAATGAATCTTTTTCACACTGTTCTTGAGTCTCTGATGCAATAAGGAGATCATCCATATATTGCACCAATGTACTGGGTATGTCAAGGTGTTGTAAATCTTCAGCCAGGACTTTGTTAAAGATGGCTGGGGACAGGTTCAGTCCCTGAGGTAGCCGTGTATACGTTAGCTGTTGTCCCAGAAATGTGAATGCAAACAAATGTTGTGAGTCTGGGTGCACAGGCACACTGAAATAGGCTGAACACAGATCGATTACTGTGTACCATTTTGCTCCAGCAGGGATGCTTGATAGTATAGTATGCGGATCAGGTACTATAGATGCATCCATTTCTATTATTGCATTGATAGGACGCAAATCATGTACCAGCCGATACTCTTTGGTATTGTTTTTAGGGATAGGATAGATAGGAGTATTGCATGGGCTTGCAGTTTTTATTAGAACTCCAGCTGCCATTAGTCCCTTAATTACTGGTTTTATGCCTTCAATAGCCTGAGGTTTTAATGGATACTGCCTTTGGTGAGGCAGTTTTGCTCCCGGTTTTACTTTTATTTTTACTGGTAAGGCTGTTTTTACTAGTCCTACATCCGTTTTGCTTTTGGACCACACCACTGGTGGTATTTGCTCTAACAATCTCTCTTGTTGGGCCGATAACACCATCTGTCCCTCTGGTCTAGGATTGAGCTCCACTTTTTGAGCTATAGCCTCATCATTTACTTTTAAATTAATTCGTATAAACTGCTGGTCTTTTGACAGATGTACTTGTGGACTTTCCATGTTTTGCCATTCTTCAACTTCTGAGGCTGTCTTTACCATTGGACCTAGGTCATGGGATTCGTACTTTTTCTGAGACTAAAAGGGTCACATGAGGTGTGGCATTCGGCACTTGATACCACTGTTGTTCAGCTGAAGTTAGCTTGACAGAAGCTGCGGCCCCTTGGGGGCCTAAATAAATTTCTGTGGTGGTTATGTGAAACAGCCGTTGATTCATCAATGCATCCCAGCAGCATGCATAGTCAGTTTGTTCTTGTTTGGCGTCGAACATCAGGGTGACATGTAAAGGTAAACTAGGTGTACATACTGCTTCATAGTGATGTTCTGCCCAGGGCTTCCATTTTTCCCATTCCAGTTGAAGATTTGAATTTTCTGGTTGTAACTTCAGCCAGTATACCATGGGTTGCACAGGTCGGACCTTGTTTTCCATGTCCATAAGCACCATAATGTTGGCGAGTGCTTCGTCAGGAAAGTGTATTTGCAGTCCTTGATGGGTACACACTATCTGGGTTTGTAGCTTACATAAAATGTCTCTTCCCAGCAAATTCACAGGTGTATTTTGTGAGTATAACAGGGGTGCTTCAATTGTTTTTCCTGCAATCGTTACAGGAAGTGGGCGTGTAAACGGTATTATTTGAGTCTTCCCAGAGAAGCCGATGGTCTTAATTACAGACCCAGAGAGGGGGAGATGAGCGCCCATTTTCCCTATGCAAGAGTATGTTGCCCCTGTATCCACCATGAACGGGAAATCTCTGTTTTGTATATTAACAGTGACGGTTGGCTCTTCCTTAGGTATCATCGAAATAGCCAATGCCACCGTTTCCCCCTCTGTCTTCTCTAGGCCTCCCTATTGCCAATAGGCAGAGGGTCCAACCCAAGGTCGGGCCGGACAATTTCTCATTCGATGTCCAGGTTGTCCACAGCTCCAACACTCATTAGAGGGTTGATCCCCTATTGGGGGTGTTGGTCCCATAGGCGGTCCCGCTTGACTGTTCCTGGGAGCTGAGTTTTGGAATCTGCTTCCAAATGAAGGTTGGCGAGATCCTCTTCACCACCCTCCTCTTTGACCTTGAAAGTTCCGTGACTCTCCTCTCCACCCATGACTGTAGGTGGGTCCATTTCCGGGTGTGCCAGTGCTATGGTAGTGATAGTGATGCTCCACTGGTGCTGAGACTTCTCCTGCAGCAGTGCTCCCTGCTGCTCCTTGGGGGCTCTGTGTGGCTGTTACCACAGGTGCCTGTATGGTGGCAGCAGTGTTTGCCGTAGGGCCTGTGCTTGTCGACTCAGAAGGAACAGGGGTCATCATTGGTGCCTGGGTCTTTGTTTTTTCTTTCTTGACTTTGGTTAGCTCTCCCAACTGCATCTGCACCAATTTTTTCGTCAGGGATTTTGCTGCATCTTCTTCTTTTTGTTTTTCTTTCTTGTAGATTTCAAGATGGTGACAAATATGCTCAGAGTATAAAGCCCAATTCATTTTTGATAGTCCCACAACTCCATCTAGGGCTTTCTGAACCTCATCTGGTAGAGCCTTTTTTACAGTTATTTTAAACAGGATTTCAGTTGCTGGAGAATGGTTCCATGCATTTCCTGTTTCCTCGGTGCAGGAACTTCTTTGGGCACTCTTCAGGTGTCCACTCCTCATCATCCAATTTAGAGGGATCCAAGACCTCAGGGTACTTTCTTCTCAGTCCTTCCCACATGGAGTTTCTATAGCGATTAAAGGGGACTTCATCATGTTGATTTGTGCCCATCATCTGTGTTAGTCCAACCTTTCCTGCTAATTCTTCAGTGTCATGTTTTCCCATGACATGCATTAGCAAGGCTTTTATGTCACCTAAAGACAAGGTTACCCCTGCAGTGCCTTCTTCTAAGGCAGTTATCCATCTCCCAGCTCCTTGGGTGATGTCTGGCAGCCTGTTGGCCAGCCCCACCATGTCTGTCCAGCTCCATGGGGTATACACATGATGACCATTTCTAACCACCAATGGGCATATGAGGTCTTCGTCCTCCTCTTCTTCTGTGGGGGCTCCATACTGTCTTCCAGATCGAGTGCGACTGACTGGTTCCAGGCAGTCCAGCCAGTCGGTTATATTCTGTTCTAAAGCCGCTATGTCTTTGGCTACACATCGTTGTCTTTGCCTGAGTCGGGCCTCTTTTGCACTCTCAATGATGATCTCACCAGAAATCTTTCGGGTGGGTGGCTGTATAATGTGATTCCCTTGATTGGGCGTCGACTGTTGTAATATTCTTCTTTCCTCGGTGTCCCTATGTCTTTGTATTCTTTCCTTCGCTAGCCGAAGTTGCTCAGCTAGTTCTTCATTATCTCTTCTGGCCAGATCCAGTGTGTCACAGAAGCTCTTGTGCCACTCTTCGGAGCCTCTATAGCCTGTGAAGGTCCAGTCGGCTGACTTATGGTGGGAGGGGACGGTTTTCAGTGGACCTCGATGTGCAGGCGGAGCCTTCAGGTCTCTCTCTTTATCCTCGTCTGCCTCCGTGTCACTGTTATTTGTGGCCCCCCCCTGCTGGTCGTGGTGTGCGACCACTTACTTTCGGACTTGGAGACCTTGTATGATCCATTTGACAGACTGAGGACCTGTCTCCTTGTGGCTCTCGAGCTTTTAGTGTCAGTGTGAATTTGCCCTCCACATCCATGCCTTGGTCCTCTTCACGAGTTCCTAATACAAATTGTCCAGCTGTCTTCCCCATATCATGACGTTTATATGGGGGTGGCTCTGCTTCCCAGCTCGGTGCACTGGCTTTAGTCTCTTTGGATCTTTCCTCTGTCATTTTTTCTCTTTTCTGCTGTAGCCTCTGTGCTTCCTGCTTGAAGAAGGCCAAAACTTCTTTTTCTTCAGTGCGTTTTTTGTTGTTTTTTACGTTCTTCTGCTGATCTTTAATTTCTTTTTTCTGTATTTCTACCGCAACTGCTTCACACATCACCGGATCAAATGATCCCACCAAAGGCCATTGCCTGCCCCCATGTGACCTTTTGTGCCACTTTCTCATACATTGGTTGGCCTTAGTGCGTTTTCCTGGATATTTTCTTAGTACTAAGTCTAGCGGGGTACTTTCCCGACCTTGACCTTGAGAGTTACCCATGTAACCCTGACAAACGCTATGTGAGGTGTTTCTATGGTGTTCTGGTAGTCCCTCAGGGGCTGTCCTGATCCAGACCAATAACTTGCTGGCTGTAACACCTGTTTTGTATTTTAAACCCTTAAAAGGATTAAATTTCCAACTGCTATGCCCGTCTTCTTTTTCTTTAACTAAATATGAAAATGTACCTGTTTCCCACCGAACCTTCCTTGGGACCACAGTCAGAGTCAACCTAGGAAACAGTTCTTCACCTGGATCGGTTGGTAGTGTTACTAAATGATTTAATGGTATGCTAAGTTCTTTATTAGGGTCAGCACAAAGCAGCTCCAGCCACGGGGTTAAACCCTGATGCCACAGACGTCTTATCAGCAGCTCCCAATTAATTAGAGGGAATTGTTCTTTCTTTTGCTTCAGATTGATTACCTTAGTAATCTGCCATAATTTCTGATTGATCTCTTGTTCGTCCTGCCAATGTTCTGCTCCTACCCTGTCAAAATAGGTCCTTTCCAGCCAAAAATGTGTCCTGATTCCCTGGGTTTCGATGTCTCCGTCAGTCAAGTAATGTTCTGGGAGTATTATTTCATCATCACTTAAGTCTCCCATCAATGACTGTCCCAAGCATTGATCAGTCTGTCAGCTTTTTTTACTATAATCTAAGCTTTATCTCTTTTGATTTATAACCAATTTTATTTATTTAATCCTCTTACAACCCTAACACCTCCTAATGTCTTTGCTCCCGACTTTCTATTTCCCTTCTAATTTTTTTTTTTTAACTTTCTGCTTCTCGTCTTTTCTGCTATGTTTGTTTATTAGTTTTCTCTCTTTGAAATAATATCTACCTTCTCTGTATTTACATAGCACTCTTCTCCTGTCTTTTTCTTCACTGTCTCTGTTTCACACTTTCCTCTCTGCCTGTCATGCACCTCCCAAGTCCTCCTGTTGGGTCTAAATACCTCCCCCTCGTACTCTTTCACATTAATCTTGTATGTCAGCCAGCTTGCAAGCCCTCACAGCTTTTTGCTTGCACCTCCCCGCTTACTCTCCACTCTCCCACACACAATTTTCAACAGCTTTATACACAAAAATTATTAAAAACAACTTTCTATATCTCTCTATCTAGACTTCTGCCACTTTTCACTCCGCGGCTTTAAACAACCTTTTTATTCACTTAACACCAATGTGTTCTGTTTAAGCATGTATTTCTTCTTCACGTTAGACAGCTTCTCCGGCGCTGTCAGCAACTTCATATATTACTTTTTTTACAAGCCCTCTTTGAGCGTACAATATTTCATTTATTTCTACGCCTTACCGCGCCTCGCGTGCGTATCCTGTGCTTAATATATTATTTTTCACCAGCTCCTTTCTGAGCATACAATATTTCATTTACTTCTACGCCTTACCGCACCTCGCGTGCGTATCCTGTGCTTACTATATTATTTTCACAAGCTCCTTTCTGAGCATACAATATTTCATTTATTTCTACGCCTTACCGCGCCTCGCGTGCGTATCCTGTGCTTACTATATTATTTTCACAAGCTCCTTTCTGAGCATACAATATTTCATTTATTTCTGCGCCTTACTGCGCCTCGCGTGCGTATCCTGTGCCTTTCTGCACTTTCTTCTACCTTTTTTTTTCACTTACTGAGCTCCTCGTGAGCTTAATGTGCCTTTGCACTGAAAATATTCTCTTTTTCTTTTCTTATAAAAAAAAACTCATATTACTGTGTACTTAATTACTTATTCTTCTCCCACGCCCCACAAGCGTGTATTTGGTGCCTTACTGCACTATTTTCTGCTTCATTAATTCTCATGTATTCTGCACTAACTCTCTATTTATTTTATTATTTTTTTATAGTTTTTCTCTTTTCTTAAAAAATGACGTCCTTTATTGAGCTCTTTTACTTACTGTCAGCTGTGCTTCTTTGCACTTTTCTCTTTAAATCTCTTTATCACGTACGGTATTTCTACTGCGCCCCCTCAGGCGCTTATCTTGTGCTTTCTCTGCACGTATTCTCTTGTTAAAATCTTTTTTCTCACTTATTTCACTTCAGTCTCTGTTAAACTCTTTAAATAACCTTGTATTACCTTGTATCTATTTGTCAGTATACTCCCCTAAATTAACCCCTACAGCGCATGCTATCAGCCGGCACGTTAGTAATGTATTTCAACACCAATTATTCCCCAAGCATCCAGGTTAGTTCTCCACGCACTCTTTCCGCACCAGAGTTCATGAACATTCCTGACCTTTCACTCACACAGACATTCTTTTTCCCGGGAACACACACACCTTCTGAGCATTTTATCTACAAGGCCTGATAATTTTCAATCTTATCTTTTTTTAGTCTCTTATCAATTTTCTTAGTCCAGGTTCTTTTGGGTAAGAGGCAATTAAAAAATATCACCTGTCAACTTGGGCGGAAATCCCGACTCACTCCTCCAGATCGTGCAGAAATTATAAAAGGTTTCTGCTTACCTTTTAGTCGTGATCACTGTTATTTACGGTCTGGAGGGATGAGCTGGACTGCCCCAGGCTGCCGGAATGCCCCTGGACCCTCCTGGCTGGCTCGCCAAGTTCTGTCGCGGCTCGTCTTTTTGGTCTTCTCAGGATGTCGTCTTTTAGATAACACAAACTAATTGCAAGTGATATGCTAGAAAGAGGAAACAACACTTTAGAATAATTCAGCCTTAAGCAAGATAAAATGCACAGAGTTTTTAAGTTTATTTAAGCCTTCGACACAAAGCTTAGACAAACTGAGTCCTCTAGAGAGACTGAATATGACAACCGCGCTCGTCTATTTATTGGAGACCCGCGGGCATCGCTCCTCCTTCGACTTTTTTTATTTATTTCATTCCCAAGACATGGTTTTCTATTGGAAGCGTCCTCTAGTGAACCCTAAGCAGGTGTTAGGCCATTATTTCAATGTGACAAACGCTCCCATTAAAACATGAAGGATTTACAACTGATTTTTTTAAAAGACCTTCAGCCACAGGTGCAGCTGGCCTGAGGCCCCCTCCGCACGTGGCCTCAGCCACACGTGCAGCTGGCCTGAGGCCCCTGCACGCGGCCTGCGGGAAAGCACCTAAAAGGCCTTGGAAAGCCCCTGACAGACTAAATGACTAATAGAGCCCTTTTTTTGGGTTGAACACCTGCTAGTTCAACCAGAGGACATACAGTTCGGATCAGGACACTTGATAGTTCATCACAGTTCAAATATGGACCTAAAAATTCTTCTACAACCTTGACCTATGACCTCGAAAATTTTACCAGTTTTTTGTCATATTAGGATATGAATCCTCAGTAAAAATTTCATAACGATATATGAAAAATTTTAGGTTCCAGGCTGTTAACAAACAATCAAACAGGGATGAAAATATAACCTCCTTCCAACTTTGTTGACAGGGGTAAATAACAGGTGTATATTTTGTAGCACACACCTAGAATCTGAATAAATTAACACCAGGTAATCATCCCAACATAAAGAATACACAATGTTCACCAAAACCTTCTCACCATTCAGATATTTGTTAAAAAAGTTAGAATAACAAAATAAAACTTTCAGTTTTTGCTTTCAATCGATAGTCATTAATTGCACCAGCGCTTCTCGATCTTTTTTATTCATTCTGCATCATGAAACTTGCAAACAAACAAACAACAACAACAAAACTTTTGCAGTTACTGGTGGCAATTTATGTAACAGTTTACTTGTTTACTTGATCTTTACTTGATCTTTGGGATTTTTATAATATAATTGTACAAAACCCCCTGTGACTGGACTAGTTGGGCTGTTCCGCCCACTCTCCAGGTTATGGTAAAATGGTACATCCCACTTTGCCTCTGACTTGTCCAGACCTTTTGTGCCTTGTTGAACCTGCAAATTGATTGATAGTTTGTTGCTCCAAATGTGTGCCGTGTGTGCATGAATATTAACGTGAATATCCTGTATATTATTGTCATTACATGTGCTATGTTTAATACTGCACTGCATAATGTAGTTGTTAAGTTTGCGCGGTGTTAGTTTGGTTATGGTGTTTATTTGGCCGTGGGGCGTTCGACCATAATGGCGGCGCCCATACAGTCTTCAACCAGAATAAGGAGCCCTCAGTAAAGCTGTCTACATTCCTTTGTTAGTAGGGTAGTATATTTTTTTTGTCCAGAAGAGGGCGGTATTCTGCCACTTATGAGTGGCCTGAATTTGAGTGTGTTTTTCATGCTGGTTTGACATGTAGATTTAGATTGTATTATGATTATTCATTCAATTGTAATTATTTTTTCCTTTTATTGTTTTACAGAAACCACACACACAAACACTTGTTACTTGCATGTCCTAATAAAGTCCTGGAACCCAAAGGCTGTGGATAAGACTTCATCTCAAGTCTCCAGTACCTTCTGACAGAGGATAGGAATATCCAGCTGTAACTAGCCAGTCAATACACATGCACAACGTTCACATCAAGTGGTCCTTCGAGCCGGATCTAGTTGCAGCTTTCCTAATGGCGACATCCAGATATGAAGAAGAGCAAAGTGTCCGTCCGAGGAGGGTTCACCGGATCCCAGGACATCTGGATGACTTTCTCCTGACTTATCCATCACAACGGCCAAATCCAGTATACACTGAGGTTGCCAGGACCTTTCCCATGCATCAAACATCTACTCCAATGCATCCAGCAGGTGGCATTTATGGGCCATCAGAGAATGAGAGATGGCGGAGGATGGAACATTGTGTAACTCAGGTTCAGAATCAAGTGAGGGAGTTACAGAGTGCACTGCAAGTATCGCTGAACCTCAACAGAGCGCCATCAAAAATGCAGCACTTCCCTCAGACCCGGAGTATCAGTTTACCTCTGCTCAATGACAGTTCATCTCTGCTCAACGAAGACAGTAATCAACCCATAAGGGACCCAGCTATGGGCAGTTTGGAGGTCATCGCTCCTTTATCTCCATTGCCACCGGACTATAACATGAGTACTGTACAGCCAACCTCTCCTCACACAGTACAGTCTATGGCTATCCCCTCAACTTTACAGCCAACAGTACCCGCTTCTACTATAGCAGGAGTGATGGCAGCACTGCCTGTTTATGTCTTCTCTTCTGTGGCTTCTACAGTTACAGCTCCATCAGCACCAGTAGTATCCAGTTCTACGTTTATAGCTGCAAATCCACATCCCCCCTGGCAACAACAAAGAGACTTTAACTGGCCTGCATCACTCCCTGCATGGTCTGCACAACCAAGTGTTGCCCAGTACGGCTTCTCTGGCACGATGCAGTATCCTTCTGCAGCCCTGCCCCCTGCCAACTCCACTCAAGGCCCTTTACCCTGGGTATCAGGCTCATATCCGACTCAGCCAAACATTGTAGTCCAGCCTCCAGTTGTGGGTTTGCCTAATGCGTGTCGCAACCCCATTCCAGCCCCACAGTCTCCTGTTAGCATGCAGTATGGTGCACCTCAAAGACCAAACTTGATGGAAATGGCTATATCTTCCTCCTATGGCATCCCCAAACCCAAGCTGATCAGTTTCACCACAGGAAAGGAGAGTGATTTTCTCTTGTTAAAGAAAGGACTAGATGGAGTGCTGGGACCACACACACATCTGTCTGAGGATTATAAATTCCAAGTACTGCTGGACCATCTGAAAATCCCTGCTGCATTTCAAATAGCAAAAAGGTATATTTATGACCCTATGCCTTTCACTAGAGCAATGCAGGCTCTACAGCAACGTTATGGGCAGCCACGGCAGTTAGTCCAAGGTGAAATTAACAACATTCTGAGGGCCCCTACAGTGAAAGCTGGAGATACACAGGGGTTTGAGGACTTTGCACTCTCAGTTAGTAGCCTAGTGGGATTGCTAAACTCTATGGAAGGAGCAGCCAGGAGTGAACTCGAGTGTGGTTCTCATGTGTACAGACTTCTGAGTAAATTTCCCCTCTCATATCAGGACAGTTTTGCTGAATATTGCCTCACAAAGAGTATTCTGCAAAGTGACTCTGTTACAACATATACTCTACCTGACTTTGCACAATGGTTAGAGAGGAAGTCACAGGCTATTCAAATATCCAGAAGAGCAACTGAGAGCTATATACCTGAAAAGCTACGCCCAGACCGCAGGAATAAACCATTTAAACAACACAAACCTCCATCATCCATTTACTATGGCACCGATAAGGCTACATCACTTCCTCTCGACGGCGCCTCCGTCTCTACAGAGAATAAAGATGGATCTAAATGCAAGAAAAGAGAAATTTAAGCCCTATTGCCCCTTCTGCAGTAGTACAGAGCACTGTTTTGAGTTCCTGCCCAGATTTCAGTAAACTAGGCACTGCCCAAATCGTTACCTGGATTAACGACAACAAGAAATGCTGGCGATGTGGATGGGGGCATCAGCCTGACTGCTGTAATCTGAAAAAAACCATGTGGTACCTGTGGAGAGCAACACCTGCAGATTCTCCATGAAGCAGCCTCCAGCGCCAATAGGAGTGTCCTAACATTGAGTACAACATCCAGTATGGTGTATTTGGATCAGTCTACACACTCAGGGCGTGTCATGCTCAAAGTAGTACTGGTTACCCTACACAGCAATGGCCAATCTCTGTCTACACACGCAATTCTAGATGACGGATCGGAAAGGACTATAGTACTATCCGCTGCAGTTCACTATCTGAAATTAAACACCACAGAGGATTCCCTCAAACTGCGCACCATAAGGCAGGAAGTATCCCAGGTACGGGGAGCAGTTGTTTCCTTTGATGTGAGTGCATCCGAATCTCCCCAAACCAAATATCATATTTGCAAAGCATTCACTGCAAAGGAGCTTGACCTGGCTAAACAATCCTGCCCAATGGATATACTCCGTCAGAAATACTCACACCTGACAGACATTCCTTTTGAAGCATTTAAAGATGTGCAGCCTATGCTTCTTATAGGCTCAGACAATGCACAGCTCATCACACCTCTGTCACCGGTGAGAGCTGGTCCTATAGGCAGCCCTGTGGCTGTGCACACAAAGCTTGGCTGGGCTATCCAGGGGCCTGCAACCTTCTTGAACCAGCCTACTGACACATCATGTCTGCATACATCCCTAGTTCCATCTCCTTCTCAAGTTTTAAGGCACAATGTAGAGAAGCTGTGGCAGTTGGATGTGCTTCCCTTTCGGTCTGAAAAGGAGGCAACTCGGTCCAAGCAGGATAAAGAGGCGCTAGAGTTACTGCAGAGCGCTACTGAACGAGTACAGATTGATGGAGTATCCCACTACGCAACCCCTCTACTCCGGCGTAAAACTGCTTCCAAACTACAGGCTGGTCCTGAAGCAGTTATGTCTCTCCTGCGGTCAACAGAGAGGCGTCTGGCTAAAGACTGTGATTTAGCTGCTGTGTACAATGCAGAAATACGAAAACTGGAAAAGGAAGGATATACAAGGAAAATCACTCCTGAAGAGGCAAACAGCACAGATGAATCCTGGTTCATTCCCCATCATATTGTACATCAATCAATCAATCAATCAATTTTTTTATATAGCGCCAAATCACAACAAACAGTTGCCCCAAGGCGCTTTATATTGTAAGGCAAGGCCATACAATAATTATGTAAAACCCCAACGGTCAAAACGACCCCCTGTGAGCAAGCACTTGGCTACAGTGGGAAGGAAAAACTCCCTTTTAACAGGAAGAAACCTCCAGCAGAACCAGGCTCAGGGAGGGGCAGTCTTCTGCTGGGACTGGTTGGGGCTGAGGGAGAGAACCAGGAAAAAGACATGCTGTGGAGGGGAGCAGAGATCGATCACTAATGATTAAATACAGAGTGGTGCATACAGAGCAAAAAGAGAAAGAAACAGTGCATCATGGGAACCCCCCAGCAGTCTACGTCTATAGCAGCATAACTAAGGGATGGTTCAGGGTCACCTGATCCAGCCCTAACTATAAGCTTTAGCAAAAAGGAAAGTTTTAAGCCTAATCTTAAAAGTAGAGAGGGTGTCTGTCTCCCTGATCTGAATTGGGAGCTGGTTCCACAGGAGAGGAGCCTGAAAGCTGAAGGCTCTGCCTCCCATTCTACTCTTACAAACCCTAGGAACTACAAGTAAGCCTGCAGTCTGAGAGCGAAGCGCTCTATTGGGGTGATATGGTACTACGAGGTCCCTAAGATAAGATGGGACCTGATTATTCAAAACCTTATAAGTAAGAAGAAGAATTTTAAATTCTATTCTAGAATTAACAGGAAGCCAATGAAGAGAGGCCAATATGGGTGAGATATGCTCTCTCCTTCTAGTCCCCGTCAGTACTCTAGCTGCAGCATTTTGAATTAACTGAAGGCTTTTTAGGGAACTTTTAGGACAACCTGATAATAATGAATTACAATAGTCCAGCCTAGAGGAAATAAATGCATGAATTAGTTTTTCAGCATCACTCTGAGACAAGACCTTTCTGATTTTAGAGATATTGTGTAAATGCAAAAAAGCAGTCCTACATATTTGTTTAATATGCGCTTTGAATGACATATCCTGATCAAAAATGACTCCAAGATTTCTCACAGTATTACTAGAGGTCAGGGTAATGCCATCCAGAGTAAGGATCTGGTTAGACACCATGTTTCTAAGATTTGTGGGGCCAAGTATAATAACTTCAGTTTTATCTGAGTTTAAAAGCAGGAAATTAGAGGTCATCCATGTCTTTATGTCTGTAAGACAATCCTGCAGTTTAGCTAATTGGTGTGTGTCCTCTGGCTTCATGGATAGATAAAGCTGGGTATCATCTGCGTAACAATGAAAATTTAAGCAATACCGTCTAATAATACTGCCTAAGGGAAGCATGTATAAAGTGAATAAAATTGGTCCTAGCACAGAACCTTGTGGAACTCCATAATTAACTTTAGTCTGTGAAGAAGATTCCCCATTTACATGAACAAATTGTAATCTATTAGACAAATATGATTCAAACCACCGCAGCGCAGTGCCTTTAATACCTATGGCATGCTCTAATCTCTGTAATAAAATTTTATGGTCAACAGTATCAAAAGCAGCACTGAGGTCTAACAGAACAAGCACAGAGATGAGTCCACTGTCCGAGGCCATAAGAAGATCATTTGTAACCTTCACTAATGCTGTTTCTGTACTATGATGAATTCTAAAACCTGACTGAAACTCTTCAAATAGACCATTCCTCTGCAGATGATCAGTTAGCTGTTTACAACTACCCTTTCAAGAATTTTTGAGAGAAAAGGAAGGTTGGAGATTGGCCTATAATTAGCTAAGATAGCTGGGTCAAGTGATGGCTTTTTAAGTAATGGTTTAATTACTGCCACCTTAAAAGCCTGTGGTACATAGCCAACTAACAAAGATAGATTGATCATATTTAAGATCGAAGCATTAAATAATGGTAGGGCTTCCTTGAGCAGCCTGGTAGGAATGGGGTCTAATAAACATGTTGATGGTTTGGATGAAGTAACTAATGAAAATAACTCAGACAGAACAATCGGAGAGAAAGAGTCTAACCAAATACCGGCATCACTGAAAGCAGCCAAAGATAACGATACGTCTTTGGGATGGTTATGAGTAATTTTTTCTCTAATAGTTAAAATTTTGTTAGCAAAGAAAGTCATGAAGTCATTACTAGTTAAAGTTAATGGAATACTCAGCTCAATAGAGCTCTGACTCTTTGTCAGCCTGGCTACAGTGCTGAAAAGAAACCTGGGGTTGTTCTTATTTTCTTCAATTAGTGATGAGTAGAAAGATGTCCTAGCTTTACGGAGGGCTTTTTTTTATAGAGCAACAGACTCTTTTTCCAGGCTAAGTGAAGATCTTCTAAATTAGTGAGACGCCATTTCCTCTCCAACTTACGGGTTATCTGCTTTAAGCTACGAGTTTGCGAGTTATACCACGGAGTCAGACACTTCTGATTTAAAGCTCTCTTTTTCAGAGGAGCTACAGCATCCAAAGTTGTCTTCAATGAGGATGTAAAACTATTGACGAGATACTCTATCTCCCTTACAGAGTTTAGGTAGCTACTCTGCACTGTGTTGGTATATGGCATTAGGGAACATAAAGAAGGAATCATATCCTTAAACCTAGTTACAGCGCTTTCTGAAAGACTTCTAGTGTAATGAAACTTATTCCCTACTGCTGGGTAGTCCATCAGAGTAAATGTAAATGTTATTAAGAAATGATCAGACAGAAGGGAGTTTTCAGGGAATACTGTTAAGTGTTCTATTTCCATACCATAAGTCAGAACAAGATCTAAGATATGATTAAAGTGGTGGGTGGACTCATTTACTTTTTGAGCAAAGCCAATAGAGTCTAATAATAGATTAAATGCAGTGTTGAGGCTGTCATTCTCAGCATCTGTGTGGATGTTAAAATCGCCCACTATAATTATCTTATCTGAGCTAAGCACTAAGTCAGACAAAAGGTCTGAAAATTCACAGAGAAACTCACAGTAACGACCAGGTGGACGATAGATAATAACAAATAAAACTGGTTTTTGGGACTTCCAATTTGGATGGACAAGACTAAGAGACAAGCTTTCAAATGAATTAAAGCTCTGTCTGGGTTTTTGATTAATTAATAAGCTGGAATGGAAGATTGCTGCTAATCCTCCGCCCCGGCCCGTGCTATGAGCATTCTGACAGTTAGTGTGACTCGGGGGTGTTGACTCATTTAAACTAACATATTCATCCTGCTGTAACCAGGTTTCTGTTAGGCAGAATAAATCAATATGTTGATCAATTATTATATCATTTACCAACAGGGACTTAGAAGAGAGAGACCTAATGTTTAATAGACCACATGTAACTGTTTTAGTCTGTGGTGCAGTTGAAGGTGCTATATTATTTTTTCTTTTTGAATTTTTATGCTTAAATAGATTTTTGCTGGTTATTGGTAGTCTGGGAGCAGGCACCGTCTCTACGGGGATGGGGTAATGAGGGGATGGCAGGGGGAGAGAAGCTGCAGAGAGGTGTGTAAGACTACACCTCTGCTTCCTGGTCCCAACCCTGGATAGTCACGGTTTGGAGGATTTAAGAAAATTGGCCAGATTTCTAGAAATGAGAGCTGCTCCATCCAAAGTGGGATGGATGCCGTCTCTCCTAACAAGACCAGGTTTTCCCCAGAAGCTTTGCCAATTATCTATGAAGCCCACCTCATTTTTTGGACACCACTCAGACAGCCAGCAATTCAAGGAGAACATGCGGCTAAACATGTCACTCCCGGTCCGATTGGGGAGGGGCCCAGAGAAAACTACAGAGTCCGACATTGTTTTTGCAAAGTTACACACCGATTTAATGTTAATTTTAGTGACCTCCGATTGGCGTAACCGGGTGTCATTACTGCCGACGTGAATTACAATCTTACCAAATTTACGCTTAGCCTTAGCCAGCAGTTTCAAATTTCCTTCAATGTCGCCTGCTCTGGCCCCCGGAAGACAATTGACTATGGTTGCTGGTGTCGCTAACTTCACATTTCTCAAAACAGAGTCGCCAATAACCAGAGTTTGATCCTCGGCGGGTGTGTCGTCGAGTGGGGAAAAACGGTTAGAGATGTGAACGGGTTGGCGGTGTACACGGGGCTTCTGTTTAGGGCTACGCTTCCTCCTCACAGTCACCCAGTCAGCCTGCTTTCCCGGCTGCTCGGGATCTGCCAGGGGGGAACTAACGGCGGCTAAGCTACCTTGGTCCGCACCGACTACAGGGGCCTGGCTAGCTGTAGAATTTTCCACGGTGCGGAGCCAAGTCTCCAATTCGCCCAGCCTGGCCTCCAAAGCTACGAATAAGCTACACTTATTACAAGTACCGTTACTGCTAAAGGAGGCCGAGGAATAACTAAACATTTCACACCCAGAGCAGAAAAGTGTGGGAGAGACAGGAGAAGCCGCCATGCTAAATCGGCTAAGAGCTAGTAGCTACGCTAAGCTAGCGGATTCCTAAAAACACGCAAAGTGAATAATGTGTAAATAATTTAGAGGTGATTCAGCAGAAGGAGTGCTTTAGTTAAGGCACGTGGAGATTACACTGGGAAACAAATCGTAATCTAGATAACTAGATCAATCTAACTGCGCAGATTAAACAGCTAACAGATACAGAAAAACACTGCTGTGCTCCGGAACAGGAAGTGATACAATAACACAATAACAAGCCCAGGATAGTTTTCAACTGTTCATTCCACTACAAAAATGACTGCCTTAACAACCAGCTGTTACCAGGCCCAACACTTGGTCCCTCACTCATAGGTGTCCTGTTGAGATTTAGAGAACACCCCTTTGCTGTGAGCGGGGACATACGTAGTATGTTCCACCAGGTGTGGCTCCTGCCCCAGGACAGACCACTGCTCGGATTTGTATGGAGAGATATGGAGAGAGAGCGTAGCCCCGACATTTATGAGTGGTATGTTCTGCCTTTTGGGACCACATGCAGCCCATGCTGTGCCACATATGCTCTTCAGCGTCATGTACAGGACTACAAGGAAGGGAACGAACAAGTTCTAGATTCAGTTCTGCACTCATTTTATGTCGATAACTGTCTGCAGTCTCTGCCTTCTTCCTCACAGGCACGGCCACTGGTTGATAACATCAGGGAGCTCTTATCTACAGGTGGTTTTGAGATCAGACGGTGGGCCAGTAACTATCCAGAGGCCATAGCTCATCTCCCCACAGCAGCAAGATCACCTACTTGTGAGCTGTGGTTACCCGCACATCAACCAGACCCACAAGAACCAACACTAGGCCCTAGCCTGGCATTGTTCCACGGACCAGATCAGCTACAGATTTTGACCAGTATCTCCTCATGAACCAACTATGAGAAACATCTACAGTATACTCGCTTCACAATATGACCCGCTGGGCTTCATTATCCCCTTTACTACAAGGGCTAAACTTATCGTGCAGCTGTTGTGGCAGAGAGAGAGAGACAATGGGACGAGCCTATTGAAGGTGAGCTGCTCCAGCAATGGCAAGCATGGGTGAGTGAACTGCAGTATTTGCCTACTATTTGCATGCCGCGCTGTTACACCATTCCACAGATATGAGATGGAACTGTCCAGTTGCACGTTTTCTGTGATGCATCAGAGCGAGTGTATGGAGCAGTGGCATACCTGAGATATGAGTCCCCACAACACGAGGTACATACTGTTTTTGCCATGGCTAGATCACGTGTAGCTCCCCGAAAACAACTGTCAATTCCCCGTTTAGAGCTATGTGCTGCATTGGCCGGAGCACAGCTGTCTAAACTCCTCCTCAGTGAGCTCACACAACCTGTCAGTGACACTACCTTGTGGACAGACTCCACCACTGTGCTAAACTGGATCCAGTCTGAGTCCTGCCACTACAAAGTATTTGTAGGCACCCGTATTGCTGAACTGCAGGAGCTCACAGAGTCTGCTAACTGGAGATATGTACCCTCAACCCCACTGATGACATCACCCAGGGGAAACGACTGCAAGAGTTATCTGCACAAAGCCAGTGGATGAATGGGCCTGTCTTTTTGAGACAAACATCAGAGCACTGGCCTACGCTGCCTACTGTGAGTATGGACCCTGTGGATATCAAGGAGCTGAAAAGATCCGTATTCTGTGCTCATGTCACCGCTGGTCCTATACAGCCTAATCCTGTAGAGTACAACTCCTGGGCTGACTTAGTGCAGGCCATCTACCTCTCCTGTCACGGAGCGGCTGCTTCCCCCATGTCCGCAGCCCAGTGCCTGGAGACAGAAATTCAGCTCCTCAAACAAGCACAACTCCACAGCTTTCCTGCTGAGGTCCATGCACTGAAGTCAGGAAAGGAAGTGTGCACAGACAGCAGACTTAACCTGGCACCTGAATATGACTCTCAGCTTGACCTCATTCGGGTAGGTGGTCGTCTCCGACATGCAGAAAACATAGATATTGATACCCTACATCCTATTGTGCTGTCACCGAACCATCCTACTACTCAGCTCATCATTAAAGATTATGACTCCCGGCTTCTACATCCTGGCCCTGAACGTGTCTATGCTGAATTGCAGCGTACATACTGGATTATAAGAGGAAGACAGGCTGTGAGGAAGCACCAACACACCTGTTTGGAATGTAAAAAGTGGAGAGCTAATCCTGTATCACCTAGAATGTCTGACCTTCCTGTCTCTAGGCTGCGCCTTCATCAACCTCCTTTCTGGTCCACTGGGGTCGACTGCTTTGGTCCTTTTACCATAAAGATAGGTAGGAGACAGGAAAAACGTTGGGGCATTATTTTCAAATGTCTCACCACCCGCTGCATCCACCTTGATCTACTTACTGGTATGGACACCGATTCTTTTCTCATGGCCCTGCGCCGATTCATTGCTCTGAGAGGAAAACCCTTTGAAATACTGAGTGACCAGGGCACCAACTTCAGAGGAGGTGACCGCGAGCTGCAAGAGGCATTTAAAGCTATGGAGCCACAGTTACAGGAGAAACTCAATGAACAGAGCATCACCTTTCACTTCAATCCCCCACATGCGCCACATTTTGGTGGAGCCTGGGAGCGGGAGATCCGCTCAGTGAAATCTGCACTTCAGGTGATACTCAAAGGACAATCCGTTTCAGAAGACCTGCTGCTCACCGTTCTTATTGAAGTGGAAGCCATGCTCAATTCCAAACCACTGGGATATGTGTCATCTGACCTTGCGGATGTAGACCCTGTTACCCCAAATATGCTGCTTATGGGGTGGCGAGATGCTTCTCTGCCCCAGGCAGTGTACGGCACAAGAGAACAACTTGGACGGCGCAAGTGGCGCCACAGCCAGGTCATAGCTGACCATTTCTGGTCTCAGTTCACTCGGCGGTACCTACCTGGACTTCAACACCGTCATAAATGGACACAAATTACACCCGCTCTGACAGTAGGACAAGCTGTTATGGTGGTGGATCCACAGCTGCCGCGGCCTGTGGGGAAGGTAACACAGGTGTTTCCCAGCCCGGACGGACAGGTCCGAGTAGCGGAAGTGACCATTGGTTCGCACACTTACCAACGCCCAGTATCCAAACTTATTGCATTACCTGATGACAGTTCATAGTGTTCACAAGGGTTTTAGTGTTTACTAATATGCTACACATATTAGGGGCGGCTGTATAAAACCCCCTGTGACTGGACTAGTTGGGCTGTTCCGCCCACTCTCCAGGTTATGGTAAAATGGTACATCCCACTTTGCCTCTGACTTGTCCAGACCTTTTGTGCCTTGTTGAACCTGCAAATTGATTGATAGTTTGTTGCTCCGAACGTGTGCCGTGTGTGCGTGAATATTAACGTGAGTATCCAGTATATTATTGTCATTACATGTGCTATGTTTAATACTGCACTGCATAATGTAGTTGTTAAGTTTGCGCGGTGTTAGTTTGGTTATGGTGTTTATTTGGCCGTGGGGCGTTCGACCGTAATGGCGGCGCCCATACAGTCTTCAACCAGAATAAGGAGCCCTCAGTAAAGATGTCTACATTCCTTTGTTAGTAGGGTAGTATATTTTTTTGTCCAGAAGAGGGCGGTATTCTGCCACTTATGAGTGGCCTGAATTTGAGTGTGTTTTTCATGCTGGTTTGACATGTAGATTTAGATTGTATTATGATTATTCATTCAATTGTAATTATTTTTTCCTTTTATTGTTTTACAGAAACATTTGCTCGCCATTTTATTTCATCTGCCAATATTTTTTTTTAATGATTTCGCGATCAAAATAGTCCACCATGTCGTCAAACCATGGTGTGTTACGTCATCACTGCGCGACTCAATGTTGTAAACATTTGGAGGCGCTGCAAGGCAAAGCTGAAATATAATTAAGAAGAACTCATGGATAATCTAGTGAAGGTGCTCAATTTATTTTTTTTAATATTCGTACATTCAAATGTAGGTGACTATTGAATTACCTGCCGCTTCAGTTCGTCGTTACAAGCGATTTAGCGCGAGACATTAGCTAGCTTTAAATAAGTGGTTCACAAAGCAAAGAAAGTGAAACGCAAGTATACAACTGAAACTTAAAAATAAGGCTAGAACTATAATCGATTAGTGTTGTGTGTCATTTCACAATTAAATGACACTACCACGCCTTATCCTTGATTGAGGACGGTTTGAAACCACATTACTTTTAGTTACCCACAGTAATTTCAGTGTCTAGTTTGAACCAGCCCATTTGTACAGTTTAAAATCAGTACAAGCCATTGACTCTCACATAAAGCAGAAAGACAGCTGGAGTAAGTTTCTCATTGTGTTACATTAGTTATTAATTGATAATTCAGAAAAATATATAGACATATTTTCAGGGAAATGATTATTAGATTAATCATTTTGTGTTTCAGCACTATTGAACACATTAAGACCGTCATGCTGGGACCATATTGCTTAGACATTTTTGAATGAAGCTTCTGTGTTATTTAACGAAGTACCGTATTAATAGCAGTGGCCTATCTTCATGCTTTACTTGTTTAGCAAGGTAGACATAGTTGTCTTTGAATACGCATTATTCTGTGTGCAGATCTGCTTGTTTGTGTATTCACATACATGCCAGATGGGATTCTCAGCAGACTTTCTTTATTTCTTCAGGTGCATGGAAGTGGCGGCTATGACTCAGACTTCAGTGATGATGATGATGGACAAGGGGAGCCTTCACAAAGTCGTCTCAAAAGGTCAAATTCCAGCAGAAAGATTCAGAAATTTGATGTAGTCTCAATAATGTAGTCTCCACAAGCTCATCAGGAGAACTAGCTCTGCCCTGGGGGTTGAGCTGGAGTCTGTGGTTGAAGTGACAGAGAGGAAGATGTTGAGGAAACTGTGCAGCATCCGGTACAGCACCTCCCACCCTCTGTATGACGTCCTATCAGAGCACCTTCAACCACAGACTGAGACCACCAAGGTGCATCACAGAATGCCACAGGAGGTCTTTCTTACCTGTGGCAATCACTCTATAATTCTTCCATCCCCTGCAGGATGACTACATAATGAACAGAGTTATTAAGTTACTCAGAGTTATGTGCAATATTGTTGAACATCTTGTGCAAATGTCTTTTAAAAAAACATTGTTCACTGTTTACTGTCACTGTTTTGGTACTCTCGCAAAATAATTTCCTTCGGCATAGATAAAGTCGATATTATTATTCTTAATACATTCAGGTACATAAATATATGGACAGTGACACACTTTTTTATTTTACCTCTGTACACAGTGGGTGAATTGAAATGAATCATTCTAGATGTGCTTGAAGTGTAGCTTTTCAGTTTTAATTTCATTCAGTATCACATGGACCATTTAAGGATTATAGCTGTTTTTATGCAAAGTACCTCTATTTTTAGAGGCCATAAAGAAAATGGGCAAAGTAAATATAAGGATTATTGTTCATGCAATACACCACTTTTACAGTTTTCTTTAGAGATGTAAGAGGATGGATATATGAACATTTCCAAGTGATTCAATCAGCCATTAATGAATAGAAACGGTATGGTGCTGCTACTGCTGCTACTACTCTTACTATTACTACTACTACTAACATTAGTAGTAGTAACATTAATCTATACATCCCTTTAAATTTTATACACAAAGTGCTGGGGAAGATAAAATACAATAAACACCACCATATAATTCACACTGATTGAAAAAGTGATGGTGATGGTGGTGTGAAAGAATAGTCAGGGAAGCTACCAAGATGGCCCTGGCATCTCTCAAGTAGTTTTCGGTTTCTGTAGCTGTGATTGGAGTAAGTGGGCATAGTGTCATTTTTGTCTATTGCACAGGGGTCGAAATACATTTTTTAACCTACTTGCACTGGTGCTAGTAACAAAAAAGTTACTTGCACAACCAAAAGTCAGTCTTATATCAACCTTAAAATTCCTCTCTGGGGAGAGTTTCAGGGGAGAGCAGCAACAGCGACACAGTTTTTTTTTTTTTTCACGTGGGCACGCGAACGAATTGTCGGTGAAGATTATTTATTAACTACACAGATGTATAATAAAACAAATGGTGACTGGTTTATAACACAATTATGACAGAGTTTCAGGGGATAGAGAGTGAGGGACTACGGAGCCCTGGAAGTGTCATCGCAAAATGTTTTGCATATGGAGAGAATGTGCGCTCATTTTATGATATTGTGCGCTTGTTTTCTGATGTTGTGCGCACGTTTTATTATATTGTGCGCACGTTTTATTATATTGTGCGCACGTTTAATGATGTGCGCATGTTTTATTATATTGTGCGCATGTTCTATTATATTGTGCGCACATTTTATGATGTGTGCTCGTTTTATTATATTGTACACACGTTTTATGATATTGTGCGCACGTTTTAAGCATCGTTTGAGTAAAACAAGGCACAATCTACTTAAACGTGGCCACAATTTGTAAAATGTGCACTCAGTATTGTCTTGACACATAAATGTTGGCTATTAGCCAACAAACCAGCAGACAGTGCAATACATTTTCCCAATAGAAATGGAGCTGGTCAGAGTGTATCATCATGGTTTGGGCGCACAAGGACATACAGAGAACTCCAGCTGCCCCGCATGACATGATCTGGAGTTTAAGCACATTAAAAAAGATGCTGAGGGCAAAGCGTCTCCCCGTCGTGAGGATGACAGTTTAGGTCATATTATGAAGTTCATTTTGAATGAAAGGAAAACGTGCGCACGTTTTATTAATTCAAGGGCTCAATTAAAGGAAAACGTGCGCACGTTTTATTAATTCAAGGGCTCAATTAAAGGAAAACGTGCACACAAATTATCACAGGCAGGAAAACGTGCGCATGTTTTATTAATTCAAGGGCTCAATTAAAGGAAAATGTGCACACAAATTATCACAGGGAGGAAAACGTGTGCATGTTTTATTAATTCAAGGGCTCAAAGGAAAACGTGCACACAAATTATCACAGGCAGGAAAACGTGCTCACGTTTTATTAATTCAAGGGCTCAATTAAAGGAAAACGTGCACACAAATTATCACAGGCAGGAAAACGTGCGCACGTTTTATTAATTCAAGGGCTCAATTAAAGGAAAACGTGCACACAAATTATCACAGGCAGGAAAACATGCTCATATTTTATTAATTTGAGAGCACGTTTTATTAATTCGTGGGCTCAATTAAAGGAAAACTTGCGCACAAATGATCATGGCCAGAAATAAATATCACTTTAAGTGACCTCTCCCGGGTTCCGTAAGGAACCGCAGCGGCAGCTTTTTTTTTTTTTTCACGTGCACGTGCGAACTAATTGTCCGTGAAGATAATTTTATTAACTACACAGATGTATAATAAAACAGGTGGTGACTGGTTTATAACACAATGATGACAGAGTTTGAGGGCAGAGAGAGGAACCTCAGTCAGCCAGTTTTTTTTTTCTTTTCTTTGTTTACATGTGCGTGTGCAAACACAACAAATAGAGCACAGCAATTTGCTCCGTGTGTGAGAATCATTAAAACGCAGGGAAGATGAAGATAACACACTGGAAATTGGTTTTTCTATTATTTATTCCTTTATTGGTTCATTTTACTGGTGCTTAAAGTTGATAAAACTTGGATAAAGTTACTTGCACCAGTGCAAGTGCAGTATAAAATTACGTGCACTGCTCAAATAATACGTGCACAAACTAGCACATGCACATACTATTTCGAGCCCTGATTGCATCACGAGTTTTACAGCTTCATAGTTGTGGAGCAGAGAAGAATTTTCTTTTAATGAAGACATAAAATTTCAGCTACAGTTTGCCAGAAGTTTCATGGGAGGCTTCAGTCTAGATTTGGCCTGTTTTCTTGTGTTAAAAATCCTTCGCTTCAACCATTAAGCTGTTGTGGGATCTCCTAACTTTGGAAGAGTTAGCGCTATAAGAATAAGCTTCTCTTACGCTTCTATTTTTGAATATAGTAGCCATTTTTACATTTACACATATGCTGGTTCACCCATTTACACTAAAACCTTAAGGTGATTGTTTGTATTTGATTATAGGAAACATGAGGAGGAAATATTACAGAAGCCATTCCAAAATGAGAGGCACTCTCAGGTGGCTCACCGAAGTTTCCATTCCAGTGAACTGGACAGGTATTGTTCAGTGTTTCCCTTTTAATTCTATTATTTAAGTTACATATATTGATTTTATATATATCAAAAAGTAGTGTGATTCATTTTATACCCTGTCCTTCCTACAACCCCTGGCAAAAATTATGGAATCACCGGCCTCGGAGGATGTTCATTCAGTTGTTTAATTTTGTAGAAAAAAAGCAGATCACAGACATGACACAAAACTAAAGTCATTTCAAATGGCAACTTTCTGGCTTTAAGAAACACTATAAGAAATCAAGAAAAAAAGATTGTGGCAGTCAGTAACGGTTACTTTTTTAGACCAAGCAGAGGAAAAAAATATGGAATCACTCAATTCTGAGGAAAAAATTATGGAATCACCCTGTAAATTTTCATCCCCAAAACTAACACCTGCATCATATCAGATCTGCTCGTTAGTCTGCATCTAAAAAGGAGTGAACACACCTTGGAGAGCTGTTGCACCAAGTGGACTGACATGAATCATGGCTCCAACACGAGAGATGTCAATTGAAACAAAGGAGAGGATTATCAAACTCTTAAAAGAGAGTAAATAATCACGCAATGTTGCAAAAGATGTTGGTTGTTCACAGTCAGCTGTGTCTAAACTCTGGACCAAATACAAACAACATGGGAAGGTTGTTAAAGGCAAACATACTGGTAGACCAAGGAAGACATCAAAGCGTCAAGACAGAAAACTTAAAACAATATGTCTCAAAAATCGAAAAATGCACAACAAAACAAATGAGGAACGAATGGGAGGAAACTGGAGTCAACGTCTGTGACCGAACTGTAAGAAACCGCCTAAAGGAAATGGGATTTACATCCAGAAAAGCTAAACGAAAAGGCATCATTAACACCTAAACAGAAAAAAAACAAGGTTACAATGGGCTAAGGAAAAGCAATTGTGGACTGTGGATGACTGGATGAAAGTCATATTCAGTGATGAATCTCGAATCTGCATTGGGCAAGGTGATGATGCTGGAACTTTTGTTTGGTGCCTTTCCAATGAGATTTATAAAGATGACTGCCTGAAGAGAACATGTAAATTTCCACAGTCATTGATGATATGGGGCTGCATGTCAGGTAAAGGCACTGGGGAGATGGCTGTCATTACATCATCAATAAATGCACAAGTTTATGTTGATATTTTGGACAATTGAAAGGATGTTTGGGGATGATGAAATCATTTTTCAAGATGATAATGCATCTTGCCATAGAGCAAAAACTGCAAAAACATTCCTTGCCAAAAGACACATAGGGTCAATGTCATGGCATAGGGTCAGTGTCAATGAGCAGATCTGATTTGATGCAGGTGTTAATTTTGGGGATGAAAACTTACAGGGTGATTCCATAATTTTTTCCTCAGAATTGAGTGATTCCATATTTTTTTTGTCTGCTTGGTCTAAAAAAGTAACCGTTACTGACTGCCACAATCTTTTTTTCTTGATTTCTTACAGTGTTTCTTAAAGCCAGAAAGTTGCCATTTGAAATGACTTTAGTTTTGTGTCATGTCTGTGATCTGCTTTTTTTCTACAAAATTAAACAACTGAATGAACATCCTCTGAGGCCGGTGATTCCATAATTTTTGCCAGGGGTTGTACCTGTCATTGATACAAATGTGTACACTTGAAGTAGTACCACAAAAAAATTGTATAATTTTAAAATGTATACCCTTGAATGTTTTCTACATTTGTTACATATTAATGTATAATTTTTTTTGCTTTACATATTTTTCAGAGAGGAAGCCAGGAACAGACGAGCCCACTTGATGTCGTTGAATGCCGTATCCTTTCTGAATGTACTTCTTTCTTTTAACAGCAGCAAAATTCCGAAATTTGTTGAAAGTGCAAGTGTTTTATGTTCATTTATTTCTATATACCCCTGAATGCTGTCATATATATTTTAGTCGGTCCAGGTACTTATTTTCCTTCAGCTGAAGGGAAGGCATTAATCTGAATAAAACTTACCTTAATCAGATGTGTCCAGTTTGAGCGGCACAAGAAGTTTGTCAGTGACTACATACTGTACTATGGGGGGAAAATGGTGGACTTCAAACGCTCTACGTAAGACACGCAGCACATTTTGTATTTTATACTTTGCAATATCACAAAATTAAAAGCCAAGCTTAGGAATTTTTCATCGTAAACTATAATTTGCACCAAGGGGCACTCACTGAGTGCAACACTCATGGTTCCTAGAACTGCACTCTTGTGGACAGAGACCTCTGATATTGTGTCTGGAATCTGCTGGAGCCTCTCTTCCAGTTTGTGGGTTACAGCTCCTAGTGCTCCTATTACCACTGGGACCACTTTGGACTTTACCTTCTACATCTGCTCCAGTTGCTCCTTCAATCCTTGGTACTTCTGTAGTTTCTTGTGCTCCTTCTTTCTTATGTTGCTGTCAGCTGGAATTGCCACATCAATCACAACTGCGGTTTTCTTTTCCTTGTCAACCACCACTCAGCTGCTTGTCTGGCTGGCATTTGAACTCCCACAGGACCTTAGTCCTGTCATTGTCAACCACCTTTGGTAGCATCTCACATCGGGACTTAGGGACTTCTAATCCATATGTGGCACAGATGTTCCTGTACACGGTTCCCGACACTTGGTTGTGCCTGTCAGTGTACACTGTCCCATCTTACACCTTGCATCATGCTACTATGTGCTGGACTGTCTCAACCAATTTTTCTCAAAATCAAATCACTTTGTTTTTGGCTGACCCTCCATCATTGCACCAAATGTGGTCAAAATTGGATCAGTACTTTTTGAGTTATTTTATTTACAGTGTGATGCATACACTCGGCCAAAAAAAAACAATACACCTGCATGCACTACTGCTATGCATGTCTGTAATTATTAGATGTTATTTACTTTGTAAACTGTGTCATGACATTGGATTTGTGTATTTTAGTTCATTTACAAATGCAAGCGTGGTTTCCTTACAATTCCTGTTCTCATTGTTCAGTGTGTGCTTGTAAAGTTTATGATTTAATCTTTTATGTCTGTCAGGGCCAAAGACAAAACAGATCTGGATGTCGTGCGTGAGAATCATCGCTTCCTCTGGAGGGATGAGGATGAAGACGACATGACATGGTAATTTCCCATTTCCATTTTTCATACTTATCAATGTTATGATAAAATGTGCTCTGTCTTGCTGATGGTCACTAACGCAAAAGCCGCTAGAGGCTAAAGTTGACAAAATCAGATGTGCTGATGGTACGGTACACACTGGACCGACTTGGGTCATTTACTGCTGACAAGGCCATATGGCCGACCACTGGCTCGGTGTGTCTCTTCCTTTACTCATCTATTGAATATTTGGTGCTTCTTCAGTAGTCGTATATCTGTGAAGATTCCAGGTGTGTGAAGCCAGCTGGACTTGCTTGAGTTTCTAGAAACGATTTCACCTCTCATTCCACAAGTTTCTTTAGTTGTAACTGGCTTGTGACTTACAAGTCAGGAGGAGTCAGGAGATTAATTTAACCTCTGTGGTGTCATTGAAGATTTTGCCTGGTCCACACGTACACGGTTATTTTGTAAATCATAGCTTTTTTTTTAATGCATTTTGACCTTTCATCAATTTTCAAACTGAGCTTTTGTACAACTCCAGCCAAGGAGAAGATTTTGGAAAATGCTGGTTTCAGTTTTAACATGTAGACGTGGAAAACAGAGTTTGTGTATTTTTTTTTTCCCCACACTTCTCTTTGGCCAACATGGCGATATGGTAATGCTGCATTCACATGTTGACAGTAGAAAAACCATCATAGGATAGTCACTGTTGTCTTCAGACTGCACACTGTGACTTGAGGTTTGGACATTTTTCATTGCTAATTACATGGACAATAATCTTCTTTATTGGATGATACAACAGAGTTTGAGCTTTTTGCTCAGTATTGTATTAAAACAAGAATCCCTGGCTGCAATGGTAGCTTAAAAAGTGAAGTTTTGTGAGGTTATAGAAGAATTTCTCTCTGTAAAACCACAAATTATTTATGTTTACCTGTGCCTGTCTGCACTTAATTAATCGATCCTTGTCCTGTTTTTTCCTCCCTGTTCTGCCATTTATATCCAAAGCAGCATATCACCACCTGTTGCTTCAGCATGCTCTTGGCAGTGCTTTCCAATATAACCCCTGGCAAAAATTATGGAGGGAAAAAAGCAGCAGAGGGAAAAAAATATGGAATCACTCAATTCTGAGGAAAAAAATTATGGAATCATGAAAAACAAAAGAACGCTCCAACACATCACTAGTATTAACTCGTAGCTTAAAGCAGATAACCCGTAAGTTGGAGAGGAAATGGCGTCTCACTAATTTAGAAGATCTTCACTTAGCCTGGAAAAAGAGTTTGTTGCTCTATAAGAAAGCCCTTCGTGAAGCTAGGACATCTTTCTACTCATCACTAATTGAAGAAAATAAGAACAATGCCAGGTTTCTTTTCAGCACTGTAGCCAGGCTGACAAAGAGTCAGAGCTCTATTGAGCTGAGTATTCCATTAACTTTAACTAGTAATGACTTCATGACTTTCTTTGCTAACAAAATTTTGACTATTAGAGAAAAAATTACTCATAACCATCCCAAAGATGTATCGTTATCTTTGGCTGCTTTCAGTGATGCCGGTATTTGGTTAGACTCTTTCTCTCCGATTGTTCTGTCTGAGTTATTTTCATTAGTTACTTCATCCAAACCATCAACATGCTTATTAGACCCCATTCCTGCCAGGCTGCTCAAGGAAGTCCTACCATTATTTAATGCTTCAATCTTAAATATGATCAATCTATCTTTGTTAGTTGGTTATGTACCACAGGCCTTTAAGGTGGCAGTAATTAAACCATTACTTAAAAAGCCATCACTTGACCCAGCTATCTTAGCTAATTATAGGCCAATCTCCAACCTTCCTTTTCTCTCAAAGATTCTTGAGAGGGTCGTTGTAAAACAGCTAACTGATCACCTGCAGAGGAATGGTCTATTTGAAGAGTTTCAGTCAGGTTTTAGAATTCATCATAGTACAGAAACAGCATTAGTGAAGGTTACAAATGATCTTCTTATGGCTTCGGACAGTGGACTTATCTCTGTGCTTGTTCTGTTGGACCTCAGTGCTGCTTTTGATACTGTTGACCATAAAATTTTATTACAGAGATTAGAGCATGTCATAGGTATTAAAGGCATTGCGCTGCGGTGGTTTGAATCATATTTGTCTAATAGATTACAGTTTGTTCATGTAAATGGGGAATCTTCTTCACAGACTAAAGTTAATTATGGAGTTCCACAAGGTTCTGTGCTAGGACCAATTTTATTCACTTTATACATGCTTCCCTTGGGCAGTATTATTAGACGGTATTGCTTAAATTTTCATTGTTACGCAGATGATACCCAGCTTTATCTATCCATGAAGCCAGAGGATACGCACCAATTAGCTAAACTGCAGGATTGTCTTACAGACATAAAGACATGGATGACCTCTAATTTCCTGCTTTTAAACTCAGATAAAACTGAAGTTATTGTACTTGGCCCCACAAATCTTAGAAGCATGGTGTCTAACCAGATCGTTACTCTGGATGGCATTTCCCTGATCTCTAGTAATACTGTGAGAAATCTTGGAGTTATTTTTGATCAGGATATGTCATTCAAAGTGCATATTAAACAAATATGTAGGATTGCCTTTTTGCATTTACGCAATATCTCTAAAATCAGAAAGGTCTTGTCTCAGAGTGATGCTGAAAAACTAATTCATGCATTTGTTTCCTCTAGGCTGGACTATTGTAATTCATTATTATCAGGTTGTCCTAAAAGTTCCCTAAAAAGCCTTCAGTTGGTTCAGAATGCTGCAGCTAGAGTACTGACGGGGACTAGCAGGAGAGAGCATATCTCACCCGTGTTGGCCTCCCTTCATTGGCTTCCTGTTAATGCTAGAATAGAATTTAAAATTCTTCTTCTTACTTATAAGGTTTTGAATAATCAGGTCCCATCTTATCTTAGGGACCTCGTAGTACCATATTACCCCATTAGAGCGCTTCGCTCTCAGACTGCGGGCTTACTTGTAGTTCCTAGGGTTTGTAAGAGTAGAATGGGAGGCAGAGCCTTCAGCTTTCAGGCTCCTCTCCTGTGGAACCAGCTCCCAATTCAGATCAGGGAGACAGATACCCTCTCTACTTTTAAGATTAGGCTTAAAACTTTCCTTTTCGCTAAGGCTTATAGTTAGGGCTGGATCGGGTGACCCTGGACCATCCCTTGGTTATGTTGCTTTAGACGTAGACTGTGTTTCATAATTATTGTATGGCATTGCCTTGCAATGTGGAGCGCCTTGGGGCAACTGTTTGTTGTGATTTGGCGCTATACAAGAAAAAAGTTGATTGATTGATTGATTTTGTTGCACCACCTCTGGCTTTTATAACAGCTTGCAGTCTCTGAGGCATGGACTTAATGAGTGACAAACAGTACTCTTCATCAATCTGGCTCCAACTTTCTCTGATTGCTGTTGCCAGATCAGCTTTGCAGGTTGGAGCCTTGTCATGGACCATTTTCTTCAACTTCCACCAAAGATTTTCAATTGGATTAAGATCCAGACTATTTGCAGGCCATGACATTGACCCTATGTGTCTTTTTGCAAGGAATGTTTTCAGTTTTTGCTCTATGGCAAGATGCATTATCATCTTGAAAAATGATTTCATCATCCCCAAACATCCTTTCACTTGATGGGATAAGAAAAGTGTCTGAAATATCAACGTAAACTTGTGCATTTATTGATGATGTAATGACAGCCATCTCCCCAGTGCCTTTACCTGACATGCAGCCCCATATCATCAATGACTGTGGAAATTTACATGTTCTCTTCAGGCAGTCATCTTTATAAATCTCATTGGAACGGCACCAAACAAAAGTTCCAGCATCATCACCTTGCCCAATGCAGATTCGAGATTCATCACTGAATATGACTTTCATCCAGTCATCCACAGTCCACGATTGCTTTTCCTTAGCCCATTGTAACCTTGTTTTTTTCTGTTTAGGTGTTAATGATGGCTTTCGTTTAGCTTTTCTGTATGTAAATCCCATTTCCTTAGGCGGTTTCTTACAGTTTGGTCACAGACGTTTACTCCAGTTTCCTCTCATTCGTTCCTCATTTGTTTTGTTGTGCATTTTCGATTTTTGAGACATATTGCTTTAAGTTTTCTGTCTTGACGCTTTGATGTCTTCCTTGGTCTACCAGTATGTTTGCCTTTAACAACCTTCCCATGTTATTTGTATTTGGTCCAGAGTTTAGACACAGCTGACTGTGAACAACCAACATCTTTTGCAACATTGCGTGATGATTTAACTTCTTTTAAGAGTTTGATAATCCTCTCCTTTGTTTCAATTGACATCTCTCGTGTTGGAGCCATGATTCATGTCAGTCCATTTGATGCAACAGCTCTCCAAGGTGTGATCACTCCTTTTTAGATGCAGACTAACGAGCAGATCTGATTTGATGCAGGTGTTAGTTTTGGGGATGAAAATTTACAGGGTGATTCCATAATTTATTCCTCAGAATTGAGTGAGTCCATATTTTTTTTTCCCTCTGCTTGGTCTAAAAAGTAACCGTTACTGATTGCCACAATCATTTTTCCTGATTTCTTATAGTGTTTTTTAAAGCCAGAAAGTTGCCATTTGAAATGACTTTAGTTTTGTGTCATGTCTGTGATCTGCTTTTTTTCTACAAAATTAAACAACTGAATGAACATCCTCCGAGGCCGGTGATTCCATAATTATTGCCAGGGGTTGTATGTTTTCCATTGATTTGGATGGAGATATTTTTTTAAAACTGAATGTCGGAAATCTCCATTTTCAAAAATACCTGTAGTAGGCATGTAGAGATTAATCGATACAAATCGGTATCTAGATACAAACATGCGTGATGTGAGTGCATGGATTCATTCCGTGTGCATCGATCCAATTGTCAGGTTGAATCGTGTTGCATGACTCGCTGCCTGCTTGCATCAATTTTTTTCCGAGTCACATTGAATGCATCACAGATGGTTCAGGACACCGGAACCGCTGTTGTTTTGAGGGTGTTTATTGAGAAAAGGACTATTTCTCTACGTTGATTGCAGACTGCAGTGGGTCTGCTTGAAGATTGAAGCAACAAAGCAGCGCTTCGACCCACTGTTCACTGGTTATCTGCTTCACTGGTTTTCAGAAGCGGCAAGTTCGCTGGCGTGAGCACCAACCGGTGGAGTCGGGTAAAGGAAATAATAATAATAATATCCTTTGTTTTGTGGGACTAAGTACGCTTCTCCAGAGAGCCACGCAGATTTCGGTCGGAATTAATAACTTCAGAGCGAATCACCGTTTTAAATCAAATGACACCTCTTTCCAAAGTATATAATACAAACAATAAACTATAACCAACCAAAACCAGGTTTTTTTTTCCCCAAAATGAGACGTCCTGTGTGTTTTATGAATTACATCCTGACATGCAGTCGGCTGAGCTCAGCTCAGAGTCTGTGGAGGTACATTTGTGTCATTAATGTCTGAAATGACAAAAAGTACAGATTTTATTTATTTCTATTTATGTCCAGAGATCAATTTCATATTTATTAACTTTAAGACTCAATAAAATGTTGATGTAGAAAACCAGTAAAGCCTACTTTTAGTACACAGAAAATTCAAAAGAGGCATCGATAAGGGAATCGATAAAGAGTCAGATCGATAAGCGGACTCAATAATGGCATCGGTATTGATAAAATCTTATCAATACACATCCCTAATCATATTACACCAGATCGCATCATATTGCATTGTGAGGAATTGAATGGCCATCAAATACATATCAAATCGCATTGAATCGGGAACAGGGGTGAATCGTATCATCAGTATCGTCATGTATCACTATATGTATAGTATCACTGGTAGTGTATCGAATCATTGTCAGTGATGAGATTCACATGCCTACTGTGTAGGTGTGGAGTTTTGACATTTGACATTGTTGTGGTCACTTGTGGGTCGCTAACCCACCTGGTCAAGGTCAAAGTGTGAATGGGTGTAAAACTCCCATTCTGTTCCACTTTGGCATTAACTTCTTTAACAATAATCATGTTGTTTTGATCTACATGTTCTGAAATTGTTTGAATGTGGTGATAGGAAGTATTTTGCCCATTTTATTTACGTCCTTTCTCTGTCCCAGGGAAAAAGAACTGGCCAAGAAGTATTATGACAAGCTATTTAAAGAATACTGCATAGCTGACCTCAGCAGATACAAGGAAAACAAGGTATGATGTGTGGATGGATGGTTGGCCTTAGAGACTGATTTATTACACAATTTAACTGGAAACGTAGCAGCAGAAGGCAACCAATGTGACAGCCGAAAAAAAAACTGCACTGGTGTCACCAGATATTTATCGAAGTATTGATGCTATTAGCTCTAAAGCTTTTCAAATTGCAACACCAATAAAATGCTGAGAAAAGAAGCCAGTTTCAGACAAGAAAGTAAATCATGTGGTTCAGGCTGTAATAACGAGCCCAAGCAGCAGGAACTTTCAGATACTGTAAAACCAGATGACACAAAAACATAATTAAGATATATATATATATAGATATAGATAGATAGATATATATAGATATATAGATAGATAGATATATATATAGATATAGATATATATATATATATATATAGATATAGATATATATATATATAGATATAGATATAGATATATATATATATATAGATATAGATATAGATATATATATACGAGGGCTGTCCATAAAGTATAGGTCCTTTTTATTTTTTTCAAAAACGATATGGATTGCATTCATATGTTTTTACGTCAGACATGCATGAACCCTCGTGCGCATGCGTGAGTTTTTCCACGCCTGTCGGTGACGTCATTCGCCTGTGAGCACTCCTTGTGGGAGGAGTCGTCCAGCCCCTCGTCGGAATTCCTTTGTCTGAGAAGTTGCTGAGAGACTGGCGCTTTGTTTGATCAAAATTTTTTCTAAGCCTGTGAGACACATCGAAGTGGACATGGTTCGAAAAATTAAGCTGGTTTTCGGTGAAAATTTTAACGGCTGATGAGAGATTTTGAGGTGACACTGTCGCTTTAAGGACTTCCCACGGTGCGAGACGTCGCGCTGCGCTCTCAGGCGGCGTCATCAGCCTGTTTCAAGCTGAAAACCTCCACATTTCAGGCTCTATTGATCCAGGACGTCGTGAGAGAACAGAGAAGTTTCAGAAGAAGTCGGTTTCAGCATTTTATCCGGATATTCCACTGTTAAAGGAGATTTTTTTAATAAAAGACGTGCGGACAGGTCCGTGCGTTGGGACGCAGCCGGCGCGGAGCGGCGGCACAGGAAAAACACCTCCGTGTTGATAACCATTTGTAAAATCCAGGCGGCTTTTGATGGCTTTCAGTGGAGTGAGTATATGAGAAATTGTTTAACAGCTGGACATGTTCCAACTTGTCCTTAAGGCTTCCAACAGAGGTGTTTTTCCTGCGGCGGAGCGTCGCGGCGGCTGCAAGCCGACGCGCGGACCCGCCTGAGAGCGCTGTGCGACGTCTCGCACTGTGGGAAGTCCTTAAAGCGACAGTGTCACCTCAAAATCTCTCATCAGCCGTTAAAATTTTCACTGAAAACCAGCTTAATTTTTCAAACCATGTCCACTTCGATGTGTCTCACAGGTTTAGAAAAAATTTGATCAAACAAAGCGCCAGTCTCTCAGCAACTTCTCTGACAAAGGAATTCCGACGAGGGGCTGGACGACTCCTCCCACAAGGAGTGCTCACAGGCGAATGACGTCACCGACAGGCGTGGAAAAACTCACGCATGCGCACGAGGGTTCAAGCATGTCTGACGTAAAAACATATGAATGAAATCCATATAGTTTTTGAAAAAAATAAAAAGGACCTATACTTTATGGACAGACCTCGTGTGTGTGTATATATATATATATATATATATATATATATATATATATATAGCACTTGGTAAAAGGAAAATAGATTTGAACATAACATAGAGATACTGAACTGTATTGAGTCTTTTTGGAAAATTAAGTTCCATTTTTATTGAGCAAACTATACAATCCTCTTGGGAAAATGTGACTGTTTTCAGCAGCAGAGAAGTAGGGTAACAGCAAAGTTATTTGAAAGGTATAAAATGAGTTGTATGTACGAAATGTGCGCCAACAAAATAATCCAGTGATTGGTCTTAATATCTGTCTCCATGAGATCTTGCTTAACTCACTTAGGATGCTGCGTCTTTACACTGTCTGCCAGTGTCTAAGAATACACTAATAGTTGGAAATAAACATTAACATATCGTAGATTAGACACATAAAACCACTGCCCCATTTTCTGCAAAAATCTTGGAAAAGATGCATTTTAGTGCTGTGCATTGCACTCAATTCATTGCCATTTTGGCAGCAGAGAAATTGTCTGTTTCGGTTTTACAATGCTGCCAAAAGTCCATCTCCCAACATTATGTAAGGAGTCTGGCTTCCGATATGTAGAGCTGTGTGCAATTCCCGGTCACACTGCCTGTGTTTGTGGACAAGACACTTCTACTAAGTGGGTAAATGGCATTTGCCAGCATAGGTAAGTCCCTTTTGGCTTCTGCCTTGTTTTCACTTGGGATCCGAGGTGGATCTGCTGTGAGTGGTTTTCTGGCAAGTTAATGGATCTGTGGCAGCCAATAGTAATCATCAAAACTCCTTGAGGTGAAGCAGTAAGGTGAAGTTTAATATCTTTCATAAGTGTTTTGTACAGCAAATGCTTTCCGCTGGACTTTAGACCAGGTTTTTTTTTTTTTTTTTTTTTGCCCACAGTTGACCCTGCAATGTAAAGGGCATGGGCATTGGATGTAAAAAAGAATTACAACAGGTGGATCTTGAATAATACTTGCACTGCACTGGTTTGAAGATAGGGCCCTTCATGCGTGGTATTCTAAAGAGTGTGAGGCAGTTTTAATAATTTTTTAAAATTTGTGCTCAACAGTTTGGATTTCGCTGGCGGATTGAGGATGAAGTCGTCTCCGGGAAAGGTAAGGTACAGCTCACCCGCTTTCTTCATGTAGGCAGACTCAGTCCTGTTCAACACCTTCTCCACTAGGTGGCCACAGAGATAAGGACAATGTGGATTGTTGATGATCACTTGAATACTGTAAAAATCCTTTCTCCTGCAAAATTGGTATTGTTGCACACACATTTGATATACTTTTTGTGGGCCTATTATCAGTTCAAAGTAGCATTACGACACCATTTCAGGTATTAAAAATTTTCCTTTTCTTTTGGATCACATTTGTTCATGTGTAACAATCAGTCAATCTGTGCTTTCAAACAATTAATCTAATATAATGTTGTGTTTGTGTTACCCCCAAAAACGTTTTGAATGAAACTTTTCGACTTGTGTACTTGTGAAGCTGCTTGCATCAACACTTTGGCTGCTCTTGGCAGTTACTCTCAGTTAATTGGTGAGGATTAGTCTAACACTTCCTCTCTCTGGTACATGTACTGTAGGATTATCTGGACCATATCAGCCAGCAGAGGGTCAACCTGTGCTGTCTGCGTTCAACCACAACTGCTAAACACATCAGCACATTTTAAATAATTCACATTAATTCACTCTCACAAACTCAGTACTTCTGAAAAATCTGACTAAAGCTACATATTGCTGCAGATTAAGACTGTGTAATCCCACATTCTGACTGTTGTCCCCATGCAGCAGGAATCCACCAGAAGTGGGATTAGCTCTGGCCACTGATGCCAAAGGTCCTTGACCTCAGCAGGCACGTCAGTGGTTTGTTTTGCTTTGACGATCCCCTTAGAAACACTTCTCAAACCTAGTTTAGAGCGTCAGACTTCAGTGAAGTTGATACTAATGAAATTCTACGAGGTGAACCTCCTCGTGCAGACGTGGGAGGAAACCTTGAATACAATGTTTGCGTGTGATTGAGTTGCACGCTGAAGGAGGAATGAGGTCTGTATGTCTCATTATGACTCCTGTTCAGCTTGATTCATACCCGTGTCTCTGTTTCGCATCTTGAATGCAAGATTTTAGCATTCAGTACAGACTGAATCTTCAAAGTCCACGTGGACTGCAGCTGATTTACAAAGTCGATGTTTGTTATGCCTGTCTGTTTGTGGTGAAGTAGAGTTCCTCTCAGGGGAGCAGAATGGAGTTCTGTTTACAGATGAGTTAGACATGCTCTTTAATAATCTCCTTATAAATTTGGCGTTGCACAAGCTTGTTTGGGAAGTGGACCTCTTTATCATTTGTGGCTGTCATTGAACTTAAGCGGCAACGCCCGAGCCTGAATTTTGGCCCTAAAGTGGAAGTAATTTTTCTTGTAGTTCCTTGACTGGCTGCTTGAGGCTGACTCCAAAACAGAGAACTTTCCCATAGCACACAGTCTTAAAATGTCCAACTTGAGAGCAGAATTAAACATGTTTACAAAAACTTTTTTAATCTTTATAGATACTTTCCACCTCCATTAATTTTTTTTTTCTAACTTCTTAGTTTAAGGTGTTTTAAGCCATGAAGTTCTGTATACTCATTAAGGTGCTCCAAACGCGATGGTCGCTTTGAGTGACAGCTGCTGAATTTCAGCAGCGGCGACTCCTCTCGTTGTCTCCGACCGTAGAGAATGTAGTAGGAACCTTCTCTTTGACTCAGTCCACTGACAGCGGCAATTTGCTGTTGCGTTGCTGCTGTGTGTGTCTGGAGTATTTTATTACAAACTCCTGGAATAATATGGCTTGTTGTGCAGTGAAACGTCCTATCGGATCATCTAAGGATGCCGCAGTTGAAATATTGACACTGAGTGAAACTCTCATCTTATTTAATGTTGCGTGCTAGCACTTTTAGCAGCTGTCCACAACCCAAAGACAGTCAGGTTATTTTCAGAAAGAAACTCTTAAAGAAACCACAAAATTATTCACATTTTTTCTCTCCCCCCCACCAAAACAATTCAGTTTTTAGAAACAGTTTGGGAGGTTCTGTGACTTATATTACAAAGCTTATATATGAATGAAAAATACTGTGTTATCATCTATGGCCACAAGATGGCAGGATGTACATGCTTGACAAGTTGCTCCTGTATACTGAATGAGAAACTGTGATTCACACTCTGGACCAGAAGTCAGCCGTAACGCACCATTAAGCTAGATGCCAACTGTCGAAGTTGGCATCTAGATGTTCTGAATGAGAAGAAGGTCTTTATTTTAGAGTAAATTTAAAAAAAAATCATACTCTCAAACTGAAAAAACACACTCTTGAATAAAAAAGGGGAAGATTACTTTTATACTTTCCAAACAACACTGTTTGGATTGTGTGACACATCAAGAACTGCAACAGCAGGTCATCTTAGGTAAGGTAAGTTTATTATCTTTTACAATTTTTTTTGTTTGTTTGTTTTTGCTTTATGCATAAATAATGTGCTGAAATTTCAAAGGTTTAGTGACATTGCTCATTTTTCTCACCTATGATTGTCTATTCAATGGCCACAAGAAGCATTTTACTCATGTTTTGTGTCTTCTACAGTAACATTAATTAGCTGAGTAGGTTCTACTCACTAAGTGTTTGCTTTATCAAGAAATAATGTGCAGAATTTTCAAATGTTTTAGTATATTTCACATTATATTAATGACAAAGAGTGACTTGTGTTTTGTGCCTTGTACAGTAAAATTAGTTTGTAATTAGCTTGTTAGCTTCTGCTTACTAATGCAGTATTCACCTTATAACTAAATAATGCATAGATTGAGTTCATTTTGTTTCTTGTTGCATGGAGCAGTGGCACCACATTTATGAACATTAATACACATATATGCAATTTATTCTTGCAAGACAGAAGGTATGTAGTGCTTGAGTGGACGTGGTGTGCGTGTGTGACCCCCATCTGCCCTTCCCGATCAGCCTACAACATCCTACTCAAAGCCAACCAACAATTTCTATCAGGAAGGGCCGACCACCAAAACAACACAAAGACAGACAAGAATGAAAGACAAGTGGTGAAGGCAATGACTGTGAAGTGAGACACTGAGGAGACGGGACGCCAAATATACTACATACCGGGACAAACAACCACACATGAACAAACAGTGACAGCAACAGTCTGTTGTCTAATTAGTGAGCATCCATACCCTAATCTAGGACACCAGACTCATGATTCCCTTGAGAGCACCCAAAACCGAATTATGGTGACGGCCGTAAACACGCAACCATCCACACACAGACCCAGATCACAGCTAAATATCCGATCACTACTGTGGCTGGTCTGTTGGGCCAAGACAAAAGTACAGAACCTTACCATATGACATGGACCACTCCGGCACATCAGAAGCCATACGGCTGACCATGAGCAACGACGGAAATGGGTCCAGGACACAGGGCCCCAGGAGAAACCAGGAGAAAAAGGGCAGAGAAGGGCACAGGGGCCAGGAAATGCAGCCACCAGAGCCACCGGGGCAGCACAACGAACCAACAGGGGAGCGGCCCAGCGGCGCCGAAATGCACCCCCAACACCCCCCCACCCCACCCCACCCCCCACCCCCACGGAGGCACAGGAAGCAGCCCCATACCGAAGAGAAACACGCAGGGCGCCGACATGAGGGGGCCCCAGAATCACACCACCAGTGCCATGGCCCCCAAAAGCAGGAGCGAGCGGCGGCAGGGATGGGGGGCAAAGGAACCAATGCAACCGAATCCAAAGCACAGGCAGGGACCACAGAGCCATATGAGGGCGGGGCCCAGCCCCCAGACAAGAGGCGAAACCCAATCCCCCGGGCCAGGAAGCGCACAAGGCCCCCCAACACCCAAGACTCCCCCAGCGCAGCCAGCAGGACCCCTCCAAACTCCCCCCAATCCCCAATCACATAACACCTTTTGATTGCACTAAACCAACCATCAAATTTACAAATAACGCTAATGTGTGAACTCTCGCATTAACTGCAACAGAACATGTGTTGGAGCAAATTTACAAGTTTAGAGTTTATATATGCTTTTGCCTTGTTTGAGTCTAGTTTCTTTTGGTGTGAAGTGAGTGTTAGTTTCTGCTGTCAAGCGTAAGTCAGAGGCCGGCTGTAGATGGGTCTGTGGCTATTTTTGGTAGAGCTCCTGTCAGAGTGAATGGAGTAGAAATGGTTTTGGCTTATGTAGCTTCCTTATCTGTCTGCCTGTCTGTCTGTATATATACTCAAAAAAAATATAAACGCAACACTTTTGGTTTTGCTCCCATTTTGTATGAGATGAACTCAAAGATCTAAAACTTTTTCCACATACACAATATCACCATTTCCCTCAAATATTGTTCACAAATCAGTCTAAAGCTGTGATAGTGAGCACTTCTCCTTTGCTTAGATAATCCATCCCACCTCACAGGTGTGCCATACAAAGATGCTGATTAGACACCATGATTAGTGCACAGGTGTGCATTAGACTGCCCGCAATAAAAGGCCACTCTGAAAGGTGCAGTTTTGTTTTATTGGGGGAGATACCAGTCAGTATCTGGTGTGAAAGTGTTGCGTTTATATTTTTGTTGAGTGTATGTCAAGGTAGAAACTGCAATCTGGTAAAACTGCAGTTTCTACCAGTAGCGATTGTGATCACAATCTCTACTGATAAAAATAAAGATCCAGATGTTGTCACCTAACTAAAGATACATTATTGAGTTTGAAAACCAAAATTTTTGGAAAATACTCCATTTCACATACTTGAAATACACAATGTTTGATG